>NW_020191088.1:0-9842 GCF_002263795.3 Bos taurus
CCAGACTGGTATGCTTCCCCGGCTGCCGGCACATGATCAGTGCATGCTCAGTCATGATATCAGAGCATGATCAGCCACGTGGTCACTGACGGCACAGTCAGGTGATCAGCGCCTCTCAGTCACCTGATCACCTTATGATAAACACGTGATCAGTGAACAACCAGCCACGTGATCACTGCCTGCACAGTCACGTGATCAGTGCATGATAGCCACGTGATCAGTGCGTGCACAGTCCCATCATCAGCGCCTTTCAGTCACTGATCACTGCCTGATAAGCATCAGATCAGTGCCCGATCAGCCACGTCATCAGTGCATGTGCAGTCACGGGATCAGTGCATGATAGCCACGTGATCAGTGCATGCTCAGTCACGTGATCTGGACTTGATCAGCCACGTGATCAGTGCCTGCAGAGTCCGGTGATCAGGGTCTGCTGAGCTGCGTGATTCCTGTCGGCTCATCTGCTTGACAATTGCCAGCTGAGCTGCGTGATTCCTGCCTGGTCACCTGCTTGATTATTGCCAGTTGAGCAGCATGATTCGTCACTGCTGAGCTCCATGCTTATTGCCTGCTGATTGCATGGTTCGTGTCTGCTCAGCTCTTTGAGTTGCCTCCTGAGGTCCCTGTTCAGGCGCCACCTGCCGGGGACCAGCCCCAGCTGATCCAGGGTATTCGAAGGAGAGATGGCCTAGGCGACTATTTATATGCTAATCAGAGATGTCAAGAATAATAGTATGAGGAGAGCTCAGTAGGAAAATTCGGTGGAGAAAAGAGACTGAGTAGCTTGGTTTACGCGGGAGACCAATCAAACTTCAAGACAAGAAGTTTGCACCACTAACGTAGGCCGCAGGCCCCCTCTCGAATAGCGGAATGTGCCTCACCCTAGACACCTTCTGGAGTGGGTCTTAGCAGCCCAGGCATAATTAGTAAGCGTGATGTGTTCCCCACTACAGATGGAGACTCAGCTGGACGTTAAAGGGAAGAATGACAAGGAACTTTATGAATTGGAGCTGCAAGTTAACTCTTTGACAGAGAGAGCGAGATGGTGGCGAGGGACAGCCCCCAGTGAAATCAGAGGTGAGAGCACAAAGCAATACAGTAGGCAGACTCTGTTTTTTTGGGGGGGAGATGCTCGACAATATCCGGGTGGACTCCTGAGGCTCGATCCCGCATTTGCATATGCCGAGCCTCCTTCCTCATGACCTTTGTCCAGGCTGGAATGCTTCCCGGCTGCCGGCACATGATCAGTGCATGCTCAGTCACGATATCAGAGCATGATCAGCCACGTGGTCACTGACGGCACAGTCAGGTGATCAGCGCCTCTCAGTCACGTGATCACCGTATGATAAACACGTGATCAGTGAACAACCAGCCACGTGATCACTGCATGGCAGTCACGTGATCAGTGCATGATAGCCACGTGATCAGTGCGTGCACAGTCCCATCATCAGCGCCTGTCAGTCACTGATCACTGCCTGAAAATCAGATCAGTGCCCGATCAGCCACGTCATCAGTGCATGTGCAGTCAGGGATCAGTGCATGATAGCCACGTGATCAGTGCGTGCACAGTCCCATGATCAGCGCTGTCAGTCACTGATCACTGCCTGAGAAACACTGATCAGTGCTGATGAGATGTGATCAGTGCCTGATCAGCCACGTCATCAGTGCATGCGCAGTCACGGGATCATGCATAGCCACGTGATCAGTGCATGCTCAGTCACGTGATCTGGACTTGATCAGCCACGTGATCAGTGCCTGAAGAGTCACGTGATCAGGGCTGCTGAGCTGCGTGATTCCTGCCGGCTCATCTGCATGACAATTGCCAGCTGAGCTGCGTGATTCCCGTTGCTCATCTGCTTGACAATTGCCAGCTGAGCTGTGTGATTCCTGCCTGGTCACCTGATGATTATTGCCAGTTGAGCTGCATGATTCGTCACTGCTGAGCTCCATGCTTATTGCCTGCTGATTGCGTGGTTCGTGTCTGCTCAGCTCTTTGAGTATTGCCTCCTGAGGTCCCTGTTCGGGCGCCACCTGCCGGGACCAGCCCCAGCTGATCCAGGGTATTCGAGGGAACATGGCCTAGGCGACTATTATATGCTAATCAGAGATGTCAAAAATAATAGTATGAGGAGATTTCAGTAGGAAAATTCGGTGGAGAAAAGAGACTGGGTAACTTGGTTTACGTGGGAGACCAATCAAACTTCAATACAAGATGTTTGCACCACTAACGTAGGCCGCAGGCGCCCTCTCGAATAGCGGAAGTGCCTCACCCTAGACACCTTCTCGAGTGGGTCTTAGCAGCCCAGGCATAATTAGTAAGCGTGATGGGTCCCACTACAGATGGAGACTCAGCTGGACGTTAAAGGGAAGAATGACAAGGAACTTTATGAATTGGAGCTGCAAGTTAACTCTTTGACAGAGAGAGCGAGATGGTGGCGGACAGCACACAGTTAAATCAGAGGTGAGAGCACAAAGCAATACAGTAGGCAGACTCTGGTTTTTTGGGGGGGAGATGCTCGAGAATATCCGGGTGGACTCCTGAGGAACGATCCTGAATTTGCGTATGCGGAGCCTCCTTCCTCATGACCTTTTTCCAGACTGGTATGCTTCCCCGGCTGCCGGCACATGATCAGTGCATGCTCAGTCATGATATCAGAGCATGATCAGCCACGTGGTCACTGACGGCACAGTCAGGTGATCAGCGCCTCTCAGTCACCTGATCACCGTATGATAAACACGTGATCAGTGAACAACCAGCCACGTGATCACTGCCTGCACAGTCACGTGATCAGTGCATGATAGCACGTGATCAGTGCGTGCACAGTCCCATCATCAGCGCCTTTCAGTCACTGATCACTGCCTGATAAGCATCAGATCAGTGCCCGATCAGCCACGTCATCAGTGCATGTGCAGTCACGGATCAGTGCATGATAGCCACGTGATCAGTGCATGCTCAGTCACGTGATCTGGACTTGATCAGCCACGTGATCAGTGCCTGCAGAGTCCGGTGATCAGGGTCTGCTGAGCTGCGTGATTCCTGTCGGCTCATCTGCTTGACATTGCCAGCTGAGCTGCGTGATTCCTGCCTGGTCACCTGCTTGATTATTGCCAGTTGAGCAGCATGATTCGTCACTGCTGAGCTCCATGCTTATTGCTGCTGATTGCATGGTTCGTGTCTGCTCAGCTCTTTGAGTTGCCTCCTGAGGTCCCTGTTCAGGCGCCACCTGCCGGGGACCAGCCCCAGCTGATCCAGGTATTCGAAGGAGAGATGGCCTAGGCGACTATTTATATGCTAATCAGAGATGTCAAGAATAATAGTATGAGGAGAGCTCAGTAGGAAAATTCGGTGGAGAAAAGAGACTGAGTAGCTTGGTTTACGCGGGAGACCAATCAAACTTCAAGACAAGAAGTTTGCACCACTAACGTAGCCTGCAGGCCCCCTCTCGAATAGCGGAATGTGCCTCACCCTAGACACCTTCTGGAGTGGGTCTTAGCAGCCCAGGCATAATTAGTAAGCGTGATGTGTTCCCCACTACAGATGGAGACTCAGCTGGACGTTAAAGGGAAGAATGACAAGGAACTTTATGAATTGGAGCTGCAAGTTAACTCTTTGACAGAGAGAGCGAGATGGTGGCGAGGGACAGCCCCCAGTGAAATCAGAGGTGAGAGCACAAAGCAATACAGTAGGCAGACTCTGTTTTTTTGGGGGGGAGATGCTCGACAATATCGGGTGGATCCTGAGGCTCGATCCCGCATTTGCATATGCCGAGCCTCCTTCCTCATGACCTTTGTCCAGGCTGGAATGCTTCCCGGCTGCCGGCACATGATCAGTGCATGCTCAGTCACGATATCAGAGCATGATCAGCCACGTGTCACTGACGGCACAGTCAGGTGATGAGCGCCTCTCAGTCACGTGATCACCGTATGATAAACACGTGATCAGTGAACAACCAGCCACGTGATCACTGCATGGCAGTCACGTGATCAGTGCATGATAGCCACGTGATCAGTGCGTGCACAGTCCCATCATCAGCGCCTGTCAGTCACTGATCACTGCCTGATAAATATTTGATCAGTGCCCGATCAGCCACGTCATCAGTGCATGTGCAGTCACGGGATCAGTGCATGATAGCCACGTGATCAGTGCGTTGCACAGTCCCATGATCAGCGGCTGTCAGTCACTGATCACTGCCTGAGAAACACCTGATCAGTGCATGATGAGCGATGTTGATCAGTGCCTGATCAGCCACGTCATCAGTGCATGCGCAGCGTGATCATGCATTTTAGCCACGTGATCAGTGCATGCTCAGTCTCGTGATCTGGACTTGATCAGCCACGTTGATCAGTGCCTGAAGATCACTGATCAGGGCCTGCTGAAGCTGCGTGATTCCTGCCGGCTCATCTGCATGGACCAATTGCCATGCTGAGCTGCGTGATTCCCGTTGGCTCATCTGCTTGACAATTGCCAGCTGAGCTGTGTGATTCCTGCCTGGTCACCTGATTGATTATTGCCAGTTGAGCTGCATGATTCGTCACTGCTGAGCTCCATGCTTATTGCCTGCTGATTGCGTGGTTCGTGTCTGCTCAGCTCTTTGAGTATTGCCTCCTGAGGTCCCTGTTCGGGCGCCACCTGCCGGGGACCAGCCCCAGCTGATCCAGGGTATTCGAGGGAGACATGGCCTAGGCGACTATTTATATGCTAATCAGAGATGTCAAAAATAATAGTATGAGGAGATTTCAGTAGGAAAATTCGGTGGAGAAAAGAGACTGGGTAACTTGGTTTACGTGGGAGACCAATCAAACTTCAATACAAGATGTTTGCACCACTAACGTAGGCCGCAGGCGCCCTCTCGAATAGCGGAAGGTGCCTCACCCTAGACACCTTCTCGAGTGGGTCTTAGCAGCCCAGGCATAATTAGTAAGCGTGATGGGGTCCCCACTACAGATGGAGACTCAGCTGGACGTTAAAGGGAAGAATGACAAGGAACTTTATGAATTGGAGCTGCAAGTTAACTCTTTGACAGAGAGAGCGAGATGGTGGCGAGGGACAGCACACAGTTAAATCAGAGGTGAGAGCACAAAGCAATACAGTAGGGAGACTCTGGTTTTTTTGGGGGGGAGATGCTCGAGAATATCCGGGTGGACTCCTGAGGAACGATCCTGAATTTGCGTATGCGGAGCCTCCTTCCTCATGACCTTTTTCCAGACTGGTATGCTTCCCCGGCTGCCGGCACATGATCAGTGCATGCTCAGTCATGATATCAGAGCATGATCAGCCACGTGGTCACTGACGGCACAGTCAGGTGATCAGCGCCTCTCAGTCACCTGATCACCTTATGATAAACACGTGATCAGTGAACAACCAGCCACGTGATCACTGCCTGCACAGTCACGTGATCAGTGCATGATAGCCACGTGATCAGTGCGTGCACAGTCCCATCATCAGCGCCTTTCAGTCACTGATCACTGCCTGATAAGCATCAGATCAGTGCCCGATCAGCCACGTCATCAGTGCATGTGCAGTCACGGGATCAGTGCATGATAGCCACGTGATCAGTGCATGCTCAGTCACGTGATCTGGACTTGATCAGCCACGTGATCAGTGCCTGCAGAGTCCGGTGATCAGGGTCTGCTGAGCTGCGTGATTCCTGTCGGCTCATCTGCTTGACAATTGCCAGCTGAGCTGCGTGATTCCTGCCTGGTCACCTGCTTGATTATTGCCAGTTGAGCAGCATGATTCGTCACTGCTGAGCTCCATGCTTATTGCCTGCTGATTGCATGGTTCGTGTCTGCTCAGCTCTTTGAGTTGCCTCCTGAGGTCCCTGTTCAGGCGCCACCTGCCGGGGACCAGCCCCAGCTGATCCAGGGTATTCGAAGGAGAGATGGCCTAGGCGACTATTTATATGCTAATCAGAGATGTCAAGAATAATAGTATGAGGAGAGCTCAGTAGGAAAATTCGGTGGAGAAAAGAGACTGAGTAGCTTGGTTTACGCGGGAGACCAATCAAACTTCAAGACAAGAAGTTTGCACCAACTAACGTAGGCTGCAGGCCCCCTCTCGAATAGCGGAATGTGCCTCACCCTAGACACCTTCTGGAGTGGGTCTTAGCAGCCCAGGCATAATTAGTAAGCGTGATGTGTTCCCCACTACAGATGGAGACTCAGCTGGACGTTAAAGGGAAGAATGACAAGGAACTTTATGAATTGGAGCTGCAAGTTAACTCTTTGACAGAGAGAGCGAGATGGTGGCGAGGGACAGCCCCCAGTGAAATCAGAGGTGAGAGCACAAAGCAATACAGTAGGCAGACTCTGTTTTTTTGGGGGGGAGATGCTCGACAATATCCGGTGGAATCCTGAGGCTCGATCCCGCATTTGCATATGCCGAGCCTCCTTCCTCATGACCTTTGTCCAGGCTGGAATGCTTCCCCGGCTGCCGGCACATGCAGTGCATGCTCAGTCACGATATCAGAGCATGATCAGCCACGTAGTCACTGACGGCACAGTCAGGTGATGAGCGCCTCTCAGTCACGTGATCACCGTATGATAAACACGTGATCAGTGAACGACCAGCCACGTGATCACTGCATGCGCAGTCAGGTGGTCAGTTATTGATCAGCCACGTGATCAGTGCGTGCACAGTCCCATCATCAGCGCCTGTCAGTCACTGAGCACTGCCTGATAAATATTTGATCAGTGCCCGATCAGCCACGTCATCAGTGCATGCGCAGTCAGGGGATCAGTGCATGATAGCCACGTGATCAGTGCGTTCACAGTCCCAGGATCAGCGGCTGTCAGTCACTGATCATTGCCTGAGAAACACGTGATCAGTGCATGATGAGCTATGTGATCAGTGCCTGATCAGCCACGTCATCAGTGCATGTGCAGTCACGGGATCATGCATGATAGCCACGTGATCAGTGCATGCTCAGTCACGTGATCTGGACTTGATCAGCCACGTGATCAGTGCCTGCAGAGTCCCGTGATCAGGGTCTGCTGAGCTGCGTGATTCCTGCCGTCTCATCTGCATGACAATTGCCAGCTGAGCTGCGTGATTCCTGTCGGCTCATCTGCTTGACAATTGCCAGCTGAGATGCGTGATTCCTGCCTGGTCACCTGCTTGATTATTGCCAGTTGAGCAGCAAGTTTCGTCACTGCTGAGCTCCATGCTTATTGCCTGCTGATTGCGTGGTTCGTGTCTCCTCAGCTCTTTGAGTTGCCTCCTGAGGTCCCTGTTCAGCGCCACCTGCCGGGGACCAGCCCAGCTGATCCAGGGTATTCGAAGGAGAGATGGCCTAGGCGACTATTTATATGCTAATCAGAGATGTCAAGAATAATAGTATGAGGAGAGCTCAGTAGGAAAATTCGGTGGAGAAAAGAGACTGAGTAGCTTGGTTTACGCGGGAGACCAATCAAACTTCAAGACAAGAAGTTTGCACCACTAACGTAGGCCGCAGGCCCCTCTCGAATAGCGGAATGTGCCTCACCCTAGACACCTTCTGGAGTGGGTCTTAGCAGCCCAGGCATAATTAGTAAGCGTGATGTGTTCCCCACTACAGATGGAGACTCAGCTGGACGTTAAAGGGAAGAATGACAAGGAACTTTATGAATTGGAGCTGCAAGTTAACTCTTTGACAGAGAGAGCGAGATGGTGGCGAGGGACAGCCCCCAGTGAAATCAGAGGTGAGAGCACAAAGCAATACAGTAGGCAGACTCTGTTTTTTTTGGGGGGGAGATGCTCGACAATATCCGGGTGGACTCCTGAGGCTCGATCCCGCATTTGCATATGCCGAGCCTCCTTCCTCATGACCTTTGTCCAGGCTGGAATGCTTCCCGGCTGCCGGCACATGATCAGTGCATGCTCAGTCACGATATCAGAGCATGATCAGCCACGTGGTCACTGACGGCACAGTCAGGTGATCAGCGCCTCTCAGTCACGTGATCACCGTATGATAAACACGTGATCAGTGAACAACCAGCCACGTGATCACTGCATGGGCAGTCACGTGATCAGTGCATGATAGCCACGTGATCAGTGCGTGCACAGTCCCATCATCAGCGCCTGTCAGTCACTGATCACTGCCTGATAAACATCAGATCAGTGCCCGATCAGCCACGTCATCAGTGCATGTGCAGTCACGGGATCAGTGCATGATAGCCACGTGATCAGTGCGTGCACAGTCCCATGATCAGCGCCTGTCAGTCACTGATCACTGCCTGAGAAACACCTGATCAGTGCCTGATGAGCGATGTGATCAGTGCCTGATCAGCCACGTCATCAGTGCATGCGCAGTCACGTGATCAGTGCATTTTAGCCACGTGATCAGTGCATGCTCAGTCTCGTGATCTGGACTTGATCAGCCACGTGATCAGTGCCTGAAGAGTCACGTGATCAGGGCCTGCTGAGCTGCGTGATTCCTGCCGGCTCATCTGCATGACAATTGCCAGCTGAGCTGCGTGATTCCCGTTGGCTCATCTGCTTGACAATTGCCAGCTGAGCTGTGTGATTCCTGCCTGGTCACCTGATTGATTATTGCCAGTTGAGCTGCATGATTCGTCACTGCTGAGCTCCATGCTTATTGCCTGCTGATTGCGTGGTTCGTGTCTGCTCAGCTCTTTGAGTATTGCCTCCTGAGGTCCCTGTTCGGGCGCCACCTGCCGGGGACCAGCCCCAGCTGATCCAGGGTATTCGAGGGAGACATGGCCTAGGCGACTATTTATATGCTAATCAGAGATGTCAAAAATAATAGTATGAGGAGATTTCAGTAGGAAAATTCGGTGGAGAAAAGAGACTGGGTAACTTGGTTTACGTGGGAGACCAATCAAACTTCAATACAAGATGTTTGCACCACTAACGTAGGCCGCAGGCGCCCTCTCGAATAGCGGAAGGTGCCTCACCCTAGACACCTTCTCGAGTGGTCTTAGCAGCCCAGGCATAATTAGTAAGCGTGATGGGGTCCCCACTACAGATGGAGACTCAGCTGGACGTTAAAGGGAAGAATGACAAGGAACTTTATGAATTGGAGCTGCAAGTTAACTCTTTGACAGAGAGAGCGAGATGGTGGAGGGACAGCACACAGTTAAATCAGAGGTGAGAGCACAAAGCAATACAGTAGGCAGACTCTGGTTTTTTTGGGGGGGAGATGCTCGAGAATATCCGGGTGGACTCCTGAGGAACGATCCTGAATTTGCGTATGCGAGCCTCCTTCCTCATGACCTTTTTCCAGACTGGTATGCTTCCCCGGCTGCCGGCACATGATCAGTGCATGCTAAGTCACGATATAAGGGCTTGAGGAGCCACGTGGTCACTGACGGCACAGTCACGTGAGCAGCGCCTCTCAGTCACCTGATCACCGTATGATAAACACGTGATCAGTGAACAACCAGCCACGTGATCACTGCCTGCACAGTCACGTGATCAGTGCATGATAGCCACGTGATCAGTGCGTGCACAGTCCCATCATCAGCGCCTTTCAGTCACTGATCACTGCTGATAAGCCATCAGATCAGTGCCCGATCAGCCACGTCATCAGTGCATGTGCAGTCACGGGATCAGTGCAATGATAGCCACGTGATCAGTGCATGCTCAGTCACGTGATCTGGACTTGATCAGCCACGTGATCAGTGCCTGCAGAGCCGGTGATCAGGGTCTGCTGAGCTGCGTGATTCCTGTCGGCTCATCTGCTTGACAATTGCCAGCTGAGCTGCGTGATTCCTGCCTGGTCCACCTTATTATTGCCAGTTGAGCAGCATGATTCGTCACTGGCTGAGCTCCATGCTTATTGCCTGCTGATTGCATGGTTCGTGTCTGCTCAGCTCTTTGAGTTGCCTCCTGAGGTCCCTGTTCA
>NW_020191089.1:0-8922 GCF_002263795.3 Bos taurus
TCTTCTGTGCTTTTCACTTACTCTTCCTTTACTAACTACTTGTAAGGCCTCTCACCAGGATAGCCTTTTGCTTTCTGGCCATTTTCTTTTCGCATCAGGGATGGATGCTTCGATCTCCTGTACTAGCTGGTAACACTGTCATACCTTCCGTCCATATGTTTTCAGGCCATTTGTTACTGTCAGATCTAGTCCCTTAAAATAAATCATCTGCAATAAGATGTCCATAATGTGGTGTTGTGAGCCTCTTTTCTTCTGGCTAGTTGGAAGACGGTGTTTGCTGTGACCCAGTGTGTTCTTTTTTTTTTTTTGCAAAACTTCTGTTAGCCTTTGCCCCTGCTTCATATCCATATCCATACAAGACCAATAATTTTCTGTTACTTGTGACCAGCTTGTTCGGTGAGGCTTGCCTACGTGTGTGTGTGCAGTGTGCAAGTCCGACGGTTAAATGGGAGAGAAGGGAACAGTCTGTTGGTGGTTGAGTTCTGAGAAACGGGTCGTTGTTGTCGGGTCCTTTCATGGAGAGACGTTGCAAGCTTCAGAGCTTCCTTGGTCATGGCGTTACGTGGTCGTTGTGGAGGCGAGTAGGAGGCTGGTGGTGTGACTCTGGATGAGTTAGAATGAGTTATAGAACAATAGGAAATAACAGGGATACATATCATAGTAGTGATGGTCGTTTTGAGATTGCATCCGAGCTACTGTCTAAATTTGGAGCTTTTGGTTGACCATGCGTGGGCTACTCCATTTCTTCTGAGGGATCCTGCCCTCGCATAGTATTGTAGACTAATAATGGTTCATCTGAGTTTAAATTCACGAGACCACCATAACACAGTTTCCATTTTAGTATAAGTTACAATGGAATACACATAAGAATAAGGATATGACGTTCATTTATGACCATCTCCTCACCCATGTTATAGAACCACTCCCAAATTTGACACCTTGATTCATATGGAACTTACATATCCAGGTCTCCTAATCTATTGAATACTACCTGATCTATACGGCCTAATACATTGCTAGTTTATTGTTTATTTGCTCCTATTTTGGCTTAAGTCTAGCGGTTCTACATTTCTGGTCCAATTCAAAGACGCACCAAAATCACAACGATAAACATTGCGTGAGCTATAATTATCCTAACAAGACCGTCTTTATGTTAACGAGCTACTTAGGCATGCAATCTCTCGCCCTGGTCATTTCTTTCGTGGATGTTGCATATATTTGATTCTCTCAAAGCTGGAATCTTCTTCTCAGAAGATTTGTTGCTTGGCAGTATGAGTTGTCGTATGGAGGCACGCTTACGACCTGTGTTGTGTTTTATGTTCTCGTGTCAAGTTAATCGTATATAATTACTTCACATTTTGGACCTTTCACTTTAGGATTAAACTGTTTTTTTTGGGAGAGTGCTATAGGACTGAGGATCTCTAAGGCAAGAATGACCGGGGCAAATTGAATGCCCCTCCCCTCTCCTTAGTGGGATCCACGATTACTTATTGCAAGAACTCATATCCTCTGAAACACCACAATGACCCACATGTCAGGACAAACTACATTAGTTCTCGTGGAAGGTGGCCCTCCCAACAGAGGACACCACCCGTCAAAAGATTTCAGTAGGAGTATAAGAGGGCAAATGGACTAAAGATGGATAATATCTAAGAGTGATATAGAACAGAGATTTCAGAACTAGTGATTTCATCATGATTCTGGTTTCCAGTGTGTCTGCCCTCTGATTTCTGCCGTCAATGCATACACCTCTCTACCAGTCTTATGTCGTGGCTTTCTCTTACCTATGGATCGTGGGTGTACTCTTCACGGCTATTTACCAGCAAAGCGCAGCCACTTGCTCCTACCGAATTGGACCGAGGTACATCTCTCACTCTATGGCCTACCATTGCTTAGGACTTTGAAACTATGTGTTAAGCTTCTTTAGTCCTCTCTTGTGCCCATATAGCAGACCAACCCACTCCATGGACGTGATGGTATCTATCTGATTAATCATTAATAGACTGATAGCTGAAGCCCTGCAACTCCAGTCTTTGTCCACGCTAGATAGACAAAAACTGTCCATTACACACCATGATATAGGAAAAGTGATCACATGATACTAAGGAAAGGAATGAAAGGACCAAAGGAGAAGAGGAATAATGAGAGAGGATGAGAATGAAGATGAGAATGGCAATACAGGAGAATACCCATGAGAACTTTAGAGTAATCCGCAAGACTAATATGAGAGTTAGGTAGATAAGGATAAAAGGATCCAATGGTAGTAGCATGCAAGTCCAATGAGGAGTTTAACAACAACAATACTGAACAACAAAACATGAAACAATGAATAGAACATGATATAGCAAATAGGGAAGGAAACAAATGCTTTGAACACAGATTTATAAGAGTGGTCATATGAAAATAGAGACAGAAAGAGATATAATTCCGTTAAACATGGAAAAATAAGAGAGGATGTAGAGGAAACTATGTGATGATGAAGTGTAAGAGTTTGTAGTATGGTAGGTAGTAGTTGGGATAATAAGATGTAAGTGTGATGAGATAAGAGAGGAACAGGGATAGAGGGATAGAGAGATATAGAAAACACAAGACAGAGTAATGATAGGAAGCAGATTATTGAACACAGGAAAGTAAGTTTTTATATGATAGGACAGAAGATATATCATATAAGAACACGAACTAATTTAAAATAGAAGTCAGCACAATGAATACGGACTCTGTAGGGGCTAAGGGATAGAGAGAAAGAGAAACGAGTAGAGGGATGAGATATAGCTGAGAAGGATGATAGAAGAGAGCGGAATCCCGATTGGGCTTATTAAGTTTTAGTCCAAGTCCTAGGAGAACTCAGTGTTGCGATAAGTAGGCCATTATGCATTTAGGTCCAGTGGGGACAATTGAATATTCTTTGGGAGATCCAATATGGGATTGACTCCGTGAACACATAGCTGAGTAAATAGACAGCACGCAGTCGCTGCTAGTTTGTTTTAAGAGCGAGGCTAAGTCAGCCCTTCGACGAGTAATGGTTGTTATCAAAATTGCAAAATCCGTGTGCCTAATGCAGAATGAGCCCCATCAAAACTAAATCTTAGAGTTTGGACAGGGAAAGGTTTATTACAGATTCATAGAAAGGTATGTGGGGTGGCTCTTGCCCTAAGAACCCAAAGTTTACTGAAACGTTTTCAGTTTAGTACATTTTAAAAAAGCAAATACTCAGATTTTGAGTGTTGAGGTAAGTTGTTACAGACTTCTTGGTGTCCTCCTTTGTGCTTAAAGGGTTAGGTCGATGAGCAGGGTCATAATGTTCCTATAGTATAAGATTATGTCTAGGGCCCAGATGAAATGTCTTGATATTCTCATCTGTCATTCTTGCCCATCTCGCCATGTCACACCATAAAGAAAAACAGAGGGCAAAGTCTCAAGGCAACAACCTTCTTCAGGCATTGGAGATATTCGCATCCTCATCTCTGGGATATAATTAGCAGCAACAAAAGATCTCATTCGGCAGCTTCCTTGAGGGCCAAGTTTCCCAACATTGTGGCCAGTCTCAGTCATAACTATGAAGGCGCAGACCAGAGTACCAGCAGGACATATGTTGTCATAGCCCAATAAATGGGGAGTCCTAATACTATATAGTTAGAAGTGGAAAATCACTACAGGACTTGTCACAAAGGTGAAGGAGGAAACTATATCTACCACGAAAGGACATATGAGCGCATTTTATATATCTAGGAAAAGTAATGATGTAATGGTTATCTACTATTTATTCGCTTAGTAGTTGGATCCTATTGGCCAGATGAGACCACAGCAGAGGTATAGGGAGAGCAGAGGTTTCAACCGCTCCTTCTTAAGGCCCATGGGCCAAAGGCTACTGGGAGAGGGCCCCCACTGAGTGAGGGCTCTGGATGCAAACTATGAGGATGATTCCAATCCCCAGTGTATGTCCTGGGACCGGTCAGGTAAGGATCAGGAAATCGTTATCCACAGCTCACAGCACTGGTTTCAAGGCTGGGTGGAGGTTTCCACAGGCCCCTACAAGGAAAATTAAAACAGCCTGAATCTGCTCTTCTCTCAACTTTTCAGCTGATTGACCACTTCGACACTACCTCTTCCTTCAATCACTTCCCAATCCTACACTTCTTCGAGTAGTAACTGAGGGGCAGTGGGCCCATTGAAGAGGGGCTGAGAGACCAATTTTTAGCTGAGCAGGATAATGAATGGTCACTTCATTTGGACCAGTTTTGCTGCCTTGTCTAATTTGGGCCATCAGAGGACACCGAAAGCAACTGGCTGAGCTAACACTCTGTTGCCCTAGGGACCAGGGTGGGTTTGATTGGAAGGTGGAAGCCACATCATAGCTAACAGTGCATAGGGCCTTGATGCTGGCACTGCTGCTTCTTTTACCATTGTGAATACGTATGAAAGGAATCACTGTGAGGTTAAGGTTTGTCAAAGTAGTTCTCAAGGTGGGCTGGCTTTGACATTCTTGTTGGCTTTGAAATATTAGCTATAATATATGCAGCACATGCAATCATGTGGCAGCTGTTGGAGGGCCATATAGATAAGCACTGCTGACTGTCATGCCTGGAAATACAATGAAAAGAATGATGTACAAAAGTTAAACAAGCACGTGAAATCAAAATGTGCGGTGGGAAAGGAGTCAGTCAAAAAGTTTAATGCACAGTGGACCCATCATATCCTTATGGAACAGAGCAGCATGACCACAGCCACTAGCAGGTAGCCATTGCTTTGCTGTATTACTCCACATCTGGTACTAAGCAACAGGTCTTGACCAGCAATTGGACAGTGCATCGCTCCACCCTGCCAATAAGAAACCAACTATCAGTGAGATACCTACTGGTACTTCTCCTGCTCATGTATTGGTCAGCTCCACATTGGGCCCTACCTGATGATAACTGTCAGTGAGGGACCACTGGGGAAGTGATTCAGTCAAGAAACAGTGGTGCATTGGTCATTTGAATCTTGCCTTTGGGCACCTTACTTTTTTTTTTTTTTTTAATTGGCAATGTATTTCTGGTAGATGGGTCAAGTTGAGTTTCCTACTCAACTATGAGAGGTTGAAGTGTCCCAACAATATTAGTGGAGGAGACATTTATGACTTTCTTGGCTCTGATGTGTAATTTTATGGAGACTGTGTATAGACCTTGGGGCCACAGACTGAGGATTCACCAAGTCTTGGGGTCTCTAAAGCTCACTGGAGTAGCAAAATCATCCAGCCTGTTCTTAATTACTTTTTCCATGTTAAGTGCTTGCTCTTAAGTTCCTTAAGCCCCTCAAGAACCCCCAATAGGAAGAGGGTGGTGGAAAGATGAAATGACTAGGAGGAACAGATTTGGAGTGAAAAGTGTTTGATCGAGGTTCATACAGGGATGAAGGAGGCAGGAGTGTTGAAGGGGGGCATATAAGTCAAAGAATAAAGGGCACTGAAGGAAAGTCTGAGGGTCATGAGAAGAAAACACGTGTTCGACTCATTCCGAGCTGAGTCGGAGAGAATGGATCCGGGCATCGGTTTCTTATCAAGAGGACCGGGGGGGAAATCGGCAGGTTCCTACGGATGTGTTTGGAACCACCCACTGGCCACGTCTGGATGTACTTCGTGAGATCCGACCCTCATCCTGAGGGCTGCCGGAAGTCGGAACCCCCATTCCCAGACCATAAGCCAGGGGAGTCCGATCCCTCATCTGCTCCAATCAGGAGGAAGAAAGGGCAGAAGAGGCCTGGCCTGGAAAACCTCGGCGTTCTCGTCGAGGGAAGACTGGCGAAAAAATAAATTCAGGGGGAACTTTGTGGTCGGGCATCAGGGTAGCCAATCGCCCTTATCGGACCTCCAATTTCCTACGTGGACTTCTCCTGAACGCTTTGTAGCGGGATAAAAGGCTTCATCTGCATAGGGAGGAAGCCCGTGGTTTTTCTGCGAGGGGTACTGCGGGTATTCTCGAATTTTCGCACTTTATTCATTTTCTGCCTCTTGCTGTTGGCCCAGGCATTATTTGTTGGGTTGTTGTCTGTTTGCAATCTTCCATTTTCCCGAGATGTGCGAAGTTGAAGTAGTCGTCGGGGTTGGGTTATTGCATCTTCGATACTGCTAGAGTTACGGTTTTATAGACCTGTTTCTTGGTTGCCAATGTTTCCTCTCCAGAGGGCGGGGGGGGGTGTTTCTCGGGGTATAAGCATTACAGACGAACACTTTTAGAGACATAAAATCATCTCGGTGGAGCATAATATTTTAGGGGTTCTGGTCCCGACCGTGCTTCTGCTCTCTTATTGTCGTTATTTTGGGGTTTGTGTGTGTGTGGTTTTTTGGCTGGTTATCTTCTGGATGTTGCTTTGTGGCATCTCAAGGGAGTCAAGCCTCTAGGCTTTGGAGACGAGAAGACTTTGGTTCCGGGTGCGTTGGTGGTCTTTTTTTTCTTTTGTTGTTGCCTTTAGGTAATGGTCTTTTGTGGATGGAGGTGGTGTTTTTGCCCTTTTTTCTCTCGAATGTGTTGGTGTTGGTCGTGATCATCGGGTTGTTACTCGGCGGCAGCCCCAGTGTATGTTTCTCACCGATGTACGACGGCAGGTCAGTGACCTCTTCGTGGGGGCCAGGGACATGGGTCTCCATCGCGATGGCGGGGGGACGCGTCATTGTCCGAGCATTAGGTAGGGGAAAATCTGCCCCGCAGACCGTCGTGTTGGTGTGAAAAATTTTTTTTTTGGAAAAAAGGACAAAAAAAGAGAGATAAATCCTCTCGAGCGCCCGTTATTCCTCACTGCGATCTCCGACCCACGAACCTTACTCTCTGCTACCTCGGAAGCTGAGGATCTGGTTCTTCAGTCTTGGACAAATCCCTCCCCTTAAAGTGCCCATCATCTTTGCTTCCTCCCTCTCTTCCCATCAGAAACGAATATCAACACACAAAACCTTAATCACTCTTTACCAATTTGGAGGCTAATTTTAATTAGCAGCCATCCAGGATTCATAGCCAATAGTTAGTGTGAAAGACTCCCAGGTCTTGTTCCTGGAATGACCATTACATAAAGCAATGACTCTAGGAACAACACTATTCTACACCATATTGTCTGACCTTCTACTATTCTCAGATTATTAATGGATGAGCACAGCCTTGTACTTCTCCATAGTCTTTTTTCTGGAAGTCCGACTGTGATAACCCTTCTCTTTTGACTTCATCGCCTCCTTCTTTGACTCCAGTCATTATTTGATACCCTATTCAGCAATTGAAATTCAAGTTTACTTACAATCAAGGAACAGACAATAAACAGTTTGGTTTTCTGTAACCTCAATAGGTCAATATTCACGCCAATCGCAAGAACAACGAGGTATTAGCTTTGGAGCAAAAGGCAAAAACTCCCGAGATTAACCGCGAATCATTCATGTCATTATTTTTTCTTTTTTTTGCTTTTTTTTGATCGGCTTGCTATTAGCTCTGGCACGCAAGCCGGATGGTGTTTAGTAGTGTACTTGGCCACAAATTCAATTAGAGAGATGTTAGGAGCATCAGATGGAATCATCTTACTCTTCCAATCTCGTGGACAAAGGTTTTTTTGATCTTACTCCATATAGCAGTATTCTAGGCTCATTTTCGAAGTTCTTCATGTATTGTGTTTCCATGGTGTTATTTGAATAGTGTATCGATGGGGGTGGCGCATTGTTAACTCATAGCTCTCTCGCGTCTGTCCTCGCGGTTAATGTAGCCCTTCCTCCGACGAGAAGTTGACGTATGCCAGACCCCTTACGCTTCTGTACTGTCATCTGATTTACTGCCTCTCAGTTGGTGTACTTTGCATGCATTGGGCTTTAGAAAATACAGCGGAACTCACTCTCCAGTGTACTACGACATCCGGCAGATCGCAACGACCATATAGGGTAGTGGTGCTGAGCGGGATGCGGCATTAATACATTCTTTCTCACCCCTGTAACACCCCTCTGTGTCTGATTCTAGGCTAGTGGTGTAATTTTTCGAGTGGGCATCTGGTTTCTTCTCATGACCCTCAGATACTTTCCCTTTCCCTGCCATTATTCTATTGATTTTATCCCCCTTTTAACACTCCTGCCTCCTTATCCACTGTAGAACCTCAAATCAAACACTTTTTGCCTTCAAATCTGTTCCTCCTATCTTTCATCTTCTCACCACCCTCTTCCTATTGGGTCTTGAGGGCTAAGAACTTAAGAGCAAGCGATTACATGAGAAAAGTACTTAAGACACAGCGCTGCCGATATATTTCTGCCTACTTCCATGAGCTACAGACAAGAACTTTGTGAAAATCCCTCTCGAGTCTGTAGTGCCCCGAACAAGGGAGCTTAATACACTCAGGTCTCCCCTATAAATACACATCAGAAGCCAAGAATCGAGAAATGTCTTCCTCCACTAATATTTTTTGGGAGCATCTTTGAGCTCTCTATGAGCTATGGAAACTCCAATCTGTACCCACTCTTACCAGAAATACGATTGCCCATGATTAAACAAAAAAAAAAACAGTAAGGTTCCCAAAGCAGATTCAAATGCCACCAATCTACCTACGGAATTTGTCTTTCCCACGGCGATCACCTCCCCAGTGGTCCCTCACTGACAGATTATCACGCAGTAGCCCAATGTGAGCTGACGCAATACATTGAACGGGGAGCATCTTATGTCGGGGACTAGTACCAGTTGATATATCATATAGTTTGTTTCTATTGTACAGGGGTGGCGAGCATCTGTTTCTCATTGCCCGGTCACAGAACCTGTTCGCTTAGTACCAGTGCGAGTAAATTACAGCAACAATGGCTACCTGCAGCTGCTTGTGCAGACTGCTACTCGTTCACATAAAGAACTTATGCCGCTTCCTACTGTGCATTAAACCTTTTGATGACTCCTTTTCCCACCTCACTGCTTTGATCAATTCTCACGTGCTTAGTCTGTT
>NW_020191092.1:0-64423 GCF_002263795.3 Bos taurus
ACGTGACTGCACATGCACTGTTCACGTAATTGTAGGCAATGATCACGTGGCTATCATGCACTGATCACGTGTCTATCATGCACTGAACTCGTGGCTGATCATACACTGATCACGTGCCGCCCATGCACGAATCACGTGACTGCACATTCACTGACCACGTAATTGAAGGCAATGATAACGTGGCTGTCATGCACTGATCACATGCGCATGCTATGATCACGTGACTGATCATGCACTGATCACGTGCCTGATCATGAACTGATCACGTGGCTGATCATGCACTGATCACGTGGCTTATCATGCACTGATCACGAAGCTGATCATACATTTAACACATGACTGTGCATGCACTGATCACATGGCTGATCATGCACTGATCATGTGCTGATCATGCACTGATCACGTGGCTGATCATACACTCTTCACATGACTGCGCATGCACTGATCACGTGACTGATCATGCTCTGATCAGGTGGCTGTCATGCACTCATCACGTGTCTATCATGCACTGAACACGTGGCTGATCATACACTGATCACGTGTCTTCGCATGCACTAATCACATGACTGCACATGCACTGAGCACGTAATTATAGGCAATGATCAGGTGGCTACCATGCACTGATCAAGTGTCTGATCATGCAATGCTCATGTGAGTCAGGCTACACTAATGACGTAGCTATCATGCATTGATCACGTGTCTATCATGCTCTGAACACGTGGCTGATCATAAACTGATCACGTGACTGCGCATGCACTGATCATGTGGCTGATCATAGAGTGATCACGTGGCTGATCATGCACTGATTAGGTGGTGATCATGCATTGATCACGTGACTGCACATGCACTGTTCACGTAATTGTAGGCAATGATCACGTGGCTATCATGCACTGATCACGTGTCTATCATGCACTGGAACACGTGTCTTCGCATGCACTAAATCACATGACTGCACATGCACTGAGCATGTATTATAGGCAATGATCAGGTGGCTACCATGCACTGATCAAGTGTCTGATCATGCAATGCTCATGTGAGTCATGCTACACTAATGACGTAGCTATCATGCATTGATCACGTGTCTATCATGCTCGAACACGTGGCTGATCATAAACTGATCACGTGACTGCGCATGCACTGATCACGTGCTGATCATAGAGTGATCACGTGGCTGATCATGCATTGATCGTGACTGATTATGCACTGAATGCTAGCTGTCATGCCTGATCACATGAGTTCGCATGCCATGATCATGTGACGATCATGCACTGATCATGAGGCAGATGGATGCCTGATTACGTGGTTAATCGTACACTAACCACGTGGCTGAATGCAACTAATCACTTTGCGGATCATGCACTGATCACGAAGCTGACTTACATGGATCACGTTACTGTGCATGCACTGATAACGTGGCTGATCATGCACTGATCATGTTGGTAGATCATGCACTGATCACGTGGTTAATCATACACTAACCAAGTGGCTGATCATGCACTAATCACGTTGTGGAGCATGCACTGATCACGGTGGCTGATCTACACTGATCACGTCGCTGATCAGGAACTGATCACGTGACTTAGCATGCGTGATCTCGTGTCTGAATGGTGCTGATCATGTGACTATCAAGAACTGATCACGTGCTATAATGCACTGATCACGTGACTGCGCATACACTGACATGTGGATGATCATACACTGATCACGTTACTGATCAGGCACTGACACGTGACTGATCATCACTGATCACATGGCTATCATGCACTGATCACGTGACTGCACATGCACTGTTCACGTAATTGTAGGCAATGATCACGTGGCTATCATGCACTGATCACGTGTCTATCATGCACTGAACTCGTGGCTGATCATACACTGATCACGTGTCTGCCCATGCACGAATCACGTGACCGCACATCACTGACCAGAATTGAAGGCAATGATAACGTGGCTGTCATGCACTGATCACATGACTGCGCATGCTATGATCACGTGACTGATCATGCACTGATCACGTGCCTGATCATGAACTGATCACGTGGCTGATCATGCACTGATCACGTGGCTTATCATGCACTGATCACGAAGCTGATCATACATTTAACACATGACTGTGCATGCACTGATCACATGGCTGATCATGCACTGATCATGTGGCTGATCATGCACTGATCACGTGGCTGATCATCCACTCTTCACATGACTGCGCATGCACTGATCACGTGACTGATCATGCTCTGATCAGGTGGCTGTCATGCACTCATCACGTGTCTATCATGCACTGAACACGTGGCTGATCATACACTGATCACGTGTCTTCGCATGCACTAATCACATGACTGCACATGCACTGAGCACGTAATTATAGGCAATGATCAGGTGGCTACCATGCACTGATCAAGTGTCTGATCATGCAATGCTCATGTGAGTCAGGCTACACTAATGACGTAGCTATCATGCATTGATCACGTGTCTATCATGCTCTGAACACGTGGCTGATCATAAACTGATCACGTGACTGCGCATGCACTGATCATGTGGCTGATCATAGAGTGATCACGTGGCTGATCATGCACTGATTAGGTGGCTGATCATGCATTGATCACGTGACTGATTATGCACTGAATGCGTAGCTGTCATGCCCTGATCACATGAGTTCGCATGCCATGATCATGTGACTGGATCATGCACTGATCATGAGGCAGATGATGCACTGATTACGTGGTTAATCGTTACACTAACCACGTGGCTGATCATGCACTAATCACTTTGCGGATCATGCACTGATCACGAAGCTGATCTTACACGGATCACGTTACTGTGCATGCACTGATCACATGGCTGACCATGCAATGATCATGTGGCAGATCATGCACTGATCACGTGGTTAATCATACACTAACCAAGTGGCTGATCATGCACTAATCACGTTGTGGAGCATGCACTGATCACGTGGCTGATCATACACTGATCACGTCGCTGATCAGGAACTGATTCACGTGACTTAGCATGCAGTGATCTCGTGTCTGAATGGTGCCTGATCATGTGACTAATCAAGAACTGATCACGTGGCTATAATGCACTGATCACGTGACTGCGCATACACTGATCATGTGGATGATCATACCACTGATCACGTTACTGATCAGGCACTGATCACGTGACTGATCATTCAGCTGATCCACGTGGCTATCATGCACTGATCACGTGACTGCACATGTACTGTTCACGTAATTGTAGGCAATGATCACGTGGCTATCATGCACTGATCACGTTGTCTATTCATGCACTGAACTCGTGGCTGATCATACACTGATCACGTGTCTGCCCCATGCACGAATCACGTGACCGCACATCACTGACCACGTTAATTGAAGCAATGATAACGTGGCTGTCATCACTGATCACATGACTGCGCATGCTGATGATTCACGTGACTGATCATGCACTGATCACGTGCTGATCATAACTGATCACGTGCTGATCATGCACGGATCCGGGCTTATCATGCACTGATCACGAAGCTGATCATACATTTAACCACATGACTGTGCATGCACTGATCACATGGCTGATCATGCACTGATCATGTGGCTGATCATGCACTGATCACGTGGCTGATCATACCACTCTTCACATGACTGCGCATGCACTGATCACGTGACTGATCATGCTCTGATCAGGTGGCTGTCATGCACTCATCACGTGTCTATCATGCACTGAACACGTGGCTGATCATACACTGATCACGTGTCTTCGCATGCACTAATCACATGACTGCACATGCACTGAGCACGTAATTATAGGCAATGATCAGGTGGCTACCATGCACTGATCAAGTGTCTGATCATGCAATGCTCATGTGAGTCAGGCTACACTAATGACGTAGCTATCATGCATTGATCACGTGTCTATCATGCTCTGAACACGTGGCTGATCATAAACTGATCACGTGACTGCGCATGCACTGATCATGTGGCTGATCATAGAGTGATCACGTGGCTGATCATGCACTGATTAGGTGGCTGATCATGCATTGATCACGGTGACTGCACATGCACTGTTCACTTAATTGTAGGCAATGATCACGTGGCTATCATGCACTGATCACGTGTCTATCATGCACTGAGCACGTGGCTGATCATAAACTGATCACGTGACTGCGCATGCACTGATCATGTGGCTGATCATACACTGATCACGTCGCTGATCAGGAACTGATCACGTGACTTAGCATGCAGTGATCTCGTGTCTGAATGGTGCTGATCATGTGACTAATCAAGAACTGATCACGTGGCTATCATGCACTGATCACGTGACTGCGCATGGCAATGATCATATGGCTGATCATACACTGATCACGTGACTGCACATGCACTGATCACGTGGCTGATCATACAGAGATCCAGTGGCTGATCATGCACCGATCACGTCGCTGATCATGCACTGATCACGTGACTGACATGCACTGTTCACGTAATTGTAGGCAATGATCACGTGGCTATCATGCACTGATCACGTGTCTATCATGCACTGAACTCGTGGCTGATCATACACTGATCACGTGTCTGCCCATGCACGAATCACGTGACTGCACATTCACTGACCACGTAATTGAAGGCAATGATAACGTGGATGTCATGCACTGATCACGGGGCTGATCATGCACTCCTCATGTGACTGAGCATGCACTGATCACGTAGATATCATGCATTGATCACTTGGCTATCATGCACTCAACACGTGGATGATCATACACTGATCACGTGATTGCACATGCACTGATCACGTGGCTGATCATACAGTGATCATGTGGCTGATCATGCACTGATTACGTGGCTGATCATGCACAGATCACGTAGCTATCATGCACTGAACACATGGCTATCATGCACTGATCACGTGACTGATCATCGCACTGATCACGTCGCTGATCATGCACTGATCACGTGGCTGATCATCCACTAATCACGTGCCTGATCATGCACTGATCACGTGGCTGAATTATGCATTGATCACGAAGCTGATCATACACTGATCACGTGACAATGCATGCACTAATCACATGGCTTATGATCCACTGCTCACTTGGGTGATCGTGCACTGATCACGTGGCTGATCATACCCTGATCACGTGGCTGATCATGCACTTATCACGAAGCTGATCTTACACGGATCACGTTACTGTGCATGCACTGATCACGTGGCTGATCATGCACTGATCACGTGGATGATCATACAATGATCACATGACTGATCATGCACTGATCACGAGCCTGACCATGCACTGATCACGTGGCTGAACATGCACTGATCAGGGAAGCTGATCATACACTGATCACATGACTCTGCATGCAATGATCACGTGGCTCATATTGCACTGATCACTTGGCTGATCATACACTGATCACGTGGCTGATCATGCAGTAATCACGGTGCGGATTATGCACTAATCACGTGGTTGATCATACACTGATCACGTGTCTATCATGCACTGATCACATGACTGTGCATTAACTGAACACGTACGTGTTCATGCACTGTTTACATGGCTATCATGCACTGATCACGTGGCTGATCATGCATTGATCATGTAACTGATTATGCACTGTTGGCGTAGCTGTCATGCACTGATCACATGACTGCACATGCTATGATCACGTGACTGATCATGCACTGATCACGTGCCTGATCAATGCACTGATCACGTGGCTGATCATGCACTGATGACGAAGCTGATCATACACTTAACACATGACTGTGCATGCACTGATCACATGGCTGAATCATGCACTGATCATGTGGCTGAGCATGCACTGATCACTTAGCTATCATGCATTGATCACTTGGCTATCAGGCCCTGAACACGTGGCTGATCATACACTGATCACGTGACTGCACATGCACTGATCACGTGGCTGATCATACAGAGATCCAGTGGCTGAATCATGCACTGATCACGTCGCTGATCATGCACTGATCACGTCATTGATCATGAAACTGATCACGTGACTTAGCATGCAGTGATCTCGTGTCTGAATGGTGCGATCATGTGACAATCAAAGAACTGATCACGTGGCTATCATGCACTGATCACGTGACTGATCATGCACTGATCACACAATTGATCTGCACTGATCACATGGCTCATCACGCACTGATCCGGTGGCTGATCACACACGTATCACGTGACTGATCATGTACAGATCACGTGAATAATCATGAAGTGATCACGTGGCTATCCTGCACTGATCACGTGGATATCATGCACTGATCATGTGGCTGATCACACACGTATCACGTGACTGATCATGCACTGATCACGTGGCTATCATGCACTGATCACGTGGCTGATCATGCACAGATCACGTGACTGATCATGCACTGATCACGTGACTGATCATGCACAGATCACGTGACTGATCATGCACTGATCACGTGGCTATCATGCACTGCTCACGTGGCTGATCATGCAATGATCACGCAGCTACCATGTACTGGTCACATGACTGATCATGCACTGATCACATAATTGATCATGCACTGTTCACCTGGCTTATCATGCATTGATCATGTGACTGATCATGTGCTGATCATGTTTGGTGTCACACACTGATCATGTGCCTCTGGAGGCAATGAACATAGAGTTGAGTAGGCAGGAATCAGTCAGCAGGCTATAATCATGGAACTCACCTCTGAGAAATCATGCTGCTCAGCTGGCAATAATCAAGTAGATGAGCAGGCAGGAATTACGCAGCACAGGTGGCAATTGTCAAGGAGATGACAGGCAGGAATCGTGCAGCTCAGCTGGAAATTGTCAAGCAGATGAGCAGACAGTAATCACGCAGCTCAGCAGGCCCTGATCACGTGACTGAGCATGCACTGTTCACGTGGATGATCACACACCTATCACGTGACTGATCATGCACTGATCATGTGACTGATCATGCACTGATGACGTGGCTATAATGCACTGATCACTTGGCTGGACATACACTGATCACGTGCCTGGTCATGCACTGATCACGTGGCTGATCATGCACTGATCACGTGACTGATCATGCAATGATCTCGTGTCTGATCATGCACTGATCACGTGGCTATCATGCATTGCTCACGTGGCCTGTCATGCAGTGATCACGTGGCTATCATGCACTACTCACTTGGCTGATCATGCAATGATCATGTAGCTACCATGTACAGGTCACGTGAATGATCATACACCCATCAGGTGACTGATCATGCACTGATCACGTGGCTATCATGCACTGATCACGAGACTGATCATGCACTGATCACGTCTATATCATGCACTGATCACATGACTGCCCATGCACTGATCACGTGGATGATCATACACTAATCATGTGACAGATCATGCACTGATCACGTGGCTGATCATGCACTGATACCGTGACTGAGCATGGACTGATCACATGACTATCATGTAGTGATCACGTGACTTAATGGCGCTGATCATGTGACTGATCATGCGCTGATCATGTTTGCTATCATACACTGATCATGTGCCTCTGGAGGCAATAAACAAAGAGCTGAGTAGGCACGAATCAAACAGTCAGCAGGCAATAATCATGGAACTCAGCTGTGAGGAATCATGCTGCTCAGCTGGCAATAATCAAGCAGCTGAGCAGGCAGGAATTACACAGCACAGCTGGCAATTGTCAAGCAGATGACAGGCAGGAATCGTGCAGCTCAGCTGGCAATTGTCAAGCAGATGAGCAGACACTAATCACGCAGCTCAGCAGGCCCGGATCACGTGACTGAGCATGCACTGTTCACGTGGCTGATCATACACTGATCACGTGATTCATCATGCACTGATCACATGGATATCATGCACTGATCACGTGGCTGATCATACACTGTTCACGTGTCTGACCATGCACTGATCACGTGGCTGATCATACACTGCTCACGTAACTGATCATGCACTGATCACGTGGCTATCATGCACTGAATACGTGGCTGAACATGCACTGTTCACGTGGCTGATCACACACCTGTCACGTGACATAACATGCACTGATCACGTGGCACTCATGCACTGATCACGTGGCTGATCATACTCTGCTCACGTAACTCATCATGCACACATCACGTTTCTATCATGCACTGCTCACGTGGCTCGTCATGGAATGATCACGTAGCTACCATATACTGGTCACGTGACTGATCATGCACAGATCACGTAAATGATCATGCACTGTTCACGTGACTGATCATGTACTGATCACGTGACTGATCATGCACCGATCACGTGGCTGATCATGCACTGATCACGTAATTGATCATGCACTTATTATTTGGCTGATCATGCACTGATCACGTGGCTGATCATACACTGATCACGTGACTGATCATGCACTGATCACATAATTGATCCTGCACTGATCACATGGCTCATCACGCACTGATCCGGTGGCTGATCACACACGTATCACGTGACTGATCATGTACAGATCACGTGAATAATCATGAAGTGATCACGTGGCTATCCTGCACTGATCACGTGGATATCATGCACTGATCACGTGGCTTATCATGCACTGATCACGAAGCTGATCATACATTTAACACATGACTGTGCATGCACTGATCACATGGCTGATCATGCACTGATCATGTGGCTGATCATGCACTGATCACGTGGCTGATCATCCACTCTTCACATGACTGCGCATGCACTGATCACGTGACTGATCATGCTCTGATCAGGTGGCTGTCATGCACTCATCACGTGTCTATCATGCACTGAACACGTGGCTGATCATACACTGATCACGTGTCTTCGCATGCACTAATCACATGACTGCACATGCACTGAGCACGTAATTATAGGCAATGATCAGGTGGCTACCATGCACTGATCAAGTGTCTGATCATGCAATGCTCATGTGAGTCAGGCTACACTAATGACGTAGCTATCATGCATTGATCACGTGTCTATCATGCTCTGAACACGTGGCTGATCATAAACTGATCACGTGACTGCGCATTCACTGATCATGTGGCTGATCATAGAGTGATCACGTGGCTGATCATGCACTGATTAGGTGGCTGATCATGCATTGATCACGTGACTGCACATGCACTGTACACGTAATTGTAGGCAATGATCACGTGGCTATCATGCACTGATCACGTGTCTATCATGCACTGAGCACGTGGCTGATCATAAACTGATCACGTGACTGCGCATGCACTGATCATGTGGCTGATCATACACTGATCACGTCGCTGATCAGGAACTGATCACGTGACTTAGCATGCAGTGATCTCGTGTCTGAATGGTGCTGATCATGTGACTAATCAAGAACTGATCACGTGGCTATAATGCACTGATCACGTGACTGCGCATGCACTGATCATGTGGATGATCAACACTGATCACGTTACTGATCAGGCACTGATCACGTGACTGATCATTCACTGATCACGTGGCTATCATGCACTGATCACGTGACTGCACATGCACTGTTCACGTAATTGTAGGCAATGATCACGTGGCTATCATGCACTGATCACGTGTCTATCATGCACTGAACTCGTGGCTGATCATACACTGATCACGTGTCTGCCCATGCACGAATCACGTGACCGCACATTCACTGACCACGTAATTGAAGGCAATGATAACGTGGCTGTCATGCACTGATCACATGACTGCGCATGCTATGATCACGTGACTGATCATGCACTGATCACGTGCCTGATCATGAACTGATCACGTGGCTGATCATGCACTGATCACGTGGCTTATCATGCACTGATCACGAAGCTGATCATACATTTAACACATGACTGTGCATGCACTGATCACATGGCTGATCATGCACTGATCATGTGGCTGATCATGCACTGATCACGTGGCTGATCATCCACTCTTCACATGACTGCGCATGCACTGATCACGTGACTGATCATGCTCTGATCAGGTGGCTGTCATGCACTCATCACGTGTCTATCATGCACTGAACACGTGGCTGATCATACACTGATCACGTGTCTTCGCATGCACTAATCACATGACTGCACATGCACTGAGCACGTAATTATAGGCAATGATCAGGTGGCTACCATGCACTGATCAAGTGTCTGATCATGCAATGCTCATGTGAGTCAGGCTACACTAATGACGTAGCTATCATGCATTGATCACGTGTCTATCATGCTCTGAACACGTGGCTGATCATAAACTGATCACGTGACTGCGCATGCACTGATCATGTGGCTGATCATAGAGTGATCACGTGGCTGATCATGCACTGATTAGGTGGCTGATCATGCATTGATCACGTGACTGATTATGCACTGAATGCGTAGCTGTCATGCCCTGATCACATGAGTTCGCATGCCATGATCATGTGACTGATCATGCACTGATCATGAGGCAGATGATGCACTGATTACGTGGTTAATCGTACACTAACCACGTGGCTGATCATGCACTAATCACTTTGCGGATCATGCACTGATCACGAAGCTGATCTTACACGGATCACGTTACTGTGCATGCACTGATCACATGGCTGACCATGCAATGATCATGTGGCAGATCATGCACTGATCACGTGGTTAATCATACACTAACCAAGTGGCTGATCATGCACTAATCACGTTGTGGAGCATGCACTGATCACGTGGCTGATCATACACTGATCACGTCGCTGATCAGGAACTGATCACGTGACTTAGCATGCAGTGATCTCGTGTCTGAATGGTGCTGATCATGTGACTAATCAAGAACTGATCACGTGGCTATAATGCACTGATCACGTGACTGCGCATACACTGATCATGTGGATGATCATACACTGATCACGTTACTGATCAGGCACTGATCACGTGACTGATCATTCACTGATCACGTGGCTATCATGCACTGATCACGTGACTGCACATGCACTGTTCACGTAATTGTAGGCAATGATCACGTGGCTATCATGCACTGATCACGTGTCTATCATGCACTGAACTCGTGGCTGATCATACACTGATCACGTGTCTGCCCATGCACGAATCACGTGACTGCAGATTCACTGACCACGTAATTGAAGGCAATGATAACGTGGCTGTCATGCACTGATCACATGACTGCGCATGCTATGATCACGTGACTGATCATGCACTGATCACGTGCCTGATCATGAACTGATCACGTGGCTGATCATGCACTGATCACGTGGCTTATCATGCACTGATCACGAAGCTGATCATACATTTAACACATGACTGTGCATGCACTGATCACATGGCTGATCATGCACTGATCATGTGGCTGATCATGCACTGATCACGTGGCTGATCATACACTCTTCACATGTCTGCGCATGCACTGATCACGTGACTGATCATGCTCTGATCAGGTGGCTGTCATGCACTCATCACGTGTCTATCATGCACTGAACACGTGGCTGATCATACACTGATCACGTGTCTTCGCATGCACTAATCACATGACTGCACATGCACTGAGCACGTAATTATAGGCAATGATCAGGTGGCTACCATGCACTGATCAAGTGTCTGATCATGCAATGCTCATGTGAGTCAGGCTACACTAATGACGTAGCTATCATGCATTGATCAAGTGTCTATCATGCTCTGAACACGTGGCTGATCATAAACTGATCACGTGACTGCGCATGCACTGATCATGTGGCTGATCATAGAGTGATCACGTGGCTGATCATGCACTGATTAGGTGGCTGATCATGCATTGATCACGTGACTGCACATGCACTGTTCACGTAATTGTAGGCAATGATCACGTGGCTATCATGCACTGATCACGTGTCTATCATGCACTGAACACGTGTCTTCGCATGCACTAATCACATGACTGCACATGCACTGAGCATGTAATTATAGGCAATGATCAGGTGGCTACCATGCACTGATCAAGTGTCTGATCATGCAATGCTCATGTGAGTCATGCTACACTAATGACGTAGCTATCATGCATTGATCACGTGTCTATCATGCTCTGAACACGTGGCTGATCATAAACTGATCACGTGACTGCGCATGCACTGATCACGTGGCTGATCATAGAGTGATCACGTGGCTGATCATGCACTGATTAGGTGGCTGATCATGCATTGATCACGTGACTGATTATGCACTGAATGCGTAGCTGTCATGCCCTGATCACATGAGTTCGCATGCCATGATCATGTGACTGATCATGCACTGATCATGAGGCAGATGATGCACTGATTACGTGGTTAATCGTACACTAACCACGTGGCTGATCATGCACTAATCACTTTGCGGATCATGCACTGATCACGAAGCTGATCTTACATGGATCACGTTACTGTGCATGCACTGATCACGTGGCTGATCATGCACTGATCATGTGGCAGATCATGCACTGATCACGTGGTTAATCATACACTAACCAAGTGGCTGATCATGCACTAATCACGTTGTGGAGCATGCACTGATCATGTGGCTGATCATACACTGATCACGTCGCTGATCAGGAACTGATCACGTGACTTAGCATGCAGTGATCTCGTGTCTGAATGGTGCTGATCATGTGACTAATCAAGAACTGATCACGTGGCTATAATGCACTGATCACGTGACTGCGCATACACTGATCATGTGGATGATCATACACTGATCACGTTACTGATCAGGCACTGATCACGTGACTGATCATTCACTGATCACGTGGCTATCATGCACTGATCACGTGACTGCACATGCACTGTTCACGTAATTGTAGGCAATGATCACGTGGCTATCATGCACTGATCACGTGTCTATAATGCACTGAACTCGTGGCTGATCATACACTGATCACGTGTCTGCCCATGCACGAATCACGTGACCGCACATTCACTGACCACGTAATTGAAGGCAATGATAACGTGGCTGTCATGCACTGATCACATGACTGCGCATGCTATGATCACGTGACTGATCATGCACTGATCACGTGCCTGATCATGAACTGATCACGTGGCTGATCATGCACTGATCACGTGGCTTATCATGCACTGATCACGAAGCTGATCATACATTTAACACATGACTGTGCATGCACTGATCACATGGCTGATCATGCACTGATCATGTGGCTGATCATGCACTGATCACGTGGCTGATCATCCACTCTTCACATGACTGCACATGCACTGATCACGTGACTGATCATGCTCTGATCAGGTGGCTGTCATGCACTCATCACGTGTCTATCATGCACTGAACACGTGGCTGATCATACACTGATCACGTGTCTTCGCATGCACTAATCACATGACTGCACATGCACTGAGCACGTAATTATAGGCAATGATCAGGTGGCTACCATGCACTGATCAAGTGTCTGATCATGCAATGCTCATGTGAGTCAGGCTACACTAATGACGTAGCTATCATGCATTGATCACGTGTCTATCATGCTCTGAACACGTGGCTGATCATAAACTGATCACGTGACTGCGCATGCACTGATCATGTGGCTGATCATAGAGTGATCACGTGGCTGATCATGCACTGATTAGGTGGCTGATCATGCATTGATCACGTGACTGCACATGCACTGTTCACGTAATTGTAGGCAATGATCACGTGGCTATCATGCACTGATCACGTGTCTATCATGCACTGAGCACGTGGCTGATCATAAACTGATCACGTGACTGCGCATGCACTGATCATGTGGCTGATCATACACTGATCACGTCGCTGATCAGGAACTGATCACGTGACTTAGCCTGCAGTGATCTCGTGTCTGAATGGTGCTGATCATGTGACTAATCAAGAACTGATCACGTGGCTATCATGCACTGATCACGTGACTGCGCATGCAATGATCATATGGCTGATCATACACTGATCACGTGACTGCACATGCACTGATCACGTGGCTGATCATACAGAGATCCAGTGGCTGATCATGCACCGATCACGTCGCTGATCATGCACTGATCACGTGACTGCACATGCACTGTTCACGTAATTGTAGGCAATGATCACGTGGCTATCATGCACTGATCACGTGTCTATCATGCACTGAACTCGTGGCTGATCATACACTGATCACGTGTCTGCCCATGCACGAATCACGTGACTGCACATTCACTGACCACGTAATTGAAGGCAATGATAACGTGGATGTCATGCACTGATCACGGGGCTGATCATGCACTCCTCATGTGACTGAGCATGCACTGATCAGGTAGATATCATGCATTGATCACTTGGCTATCATGCACTCAACACGTGGATGATCATACACTGATCACGTGATTGCACATGCACTGATCACGTGGCTGATCATACAGTGATCATGTGGCTGATCATGCACTGATTACGTGGCTGATCATGCACAGATCACGTAGCTATCATGCACTGAACACATGGCTATCATGCACTGATCACGTGACTGATCATGCACTGATCACGTCGCTGATCATGCACTGATCACGTGGCTGATCATCCACTAATCACGTGCCTGATCATGCACTGATCACGTGGCTGATTATGCATTGATCACGAAGCTGATCATACACTGATCACGTGACAATGCATGCACTAATCACATGGCTTATGATCCACTGCTCACTTGGTGATCGTGCACTGATCACGTGGCTGATCATACCCTGATCACGTGGCTGATCATGCACTTATCACGAAGCTGATCTTACACGGATCACGTTACTGTGCATGCACTGATCACGTGGCTGATCATGCACTGATCACGTGGATGATCATACAATGATCACATGACTGATCATGCACTGATCACGAGCCTGACCATGCACTGATCACGTGGCTGAACATGCACTGATCAGGAAGCTGATCATACACTGATCACATGACTCTGCATGCAATGATCACGTGGCTCATATTGCACTGATCACTTGGCTGATCATACACTGATCACGTGGCTGATCATGCAGTAATCACGGTGCGGATTATGCACTAATCACGTGGTTGATCATACACTGATCACGTGTCTATCATGCACTGATCACATGACTGTGCATTAACTGAACACGTACGTGTTCATGCACTGTTTACATGGCTATCATGCACTGATCACGTGGCTGATCATGCATTGATCATGTAACTGATTATGCACTGTTGGCGTAGCTGTCATGCACTGATCACATGACTGCACATGCTATGATCACGTGACTGATCATGCACTGATCACGTGCCTGATCATGCACTGATCACGTGGCTGATCATGCACTGATGACGAAGCTGATCATACACTTAACACATGACTGTGCATGCACTGATCACATGGCTGATCATGCACTGATCATGTGGCTGAGCATGCACTGATCACTTAGCTATCATGCATTGATCACTTGGCTATCAGGCCCTGAACACGTGGCTGATCATACACTGATCACGTGACTGCACATGCACTGATCACGTGGCTGATCATACAGAGATCCAGTGGCTGATCATGCACTGATCACGTCGCTGATCATGCACTGATCACGTCATTGATCATGAACTGATCACGTGACTTAGCATGCAGTGATCTCGTGTCTGAATGGTGCTGATCATGTGACTAATCAAGAACTGATCACGTGGCTATCATGCACTGATCACGTGACTGATCATGCACTGATCACACAATTGATCCTGCACTGATCACATGGCTCATCACGCACTGATCCGGTGGCTGATCACACACGTATCACGTGACTGATCATGTACAGATCACGTGAATAATCATGAAGTGATCACGTGGCTATCCTGCACTGATCACGTGGATATCATGCACTGATCATGTGGCTGATCACACACGTATCACGTGACTGATCATGCACTGATCACGTGGCTATCATGCACTGATCACGTGGCTGATCATGCACAGATCACGTGACTGATCATGCACTGATCACGTGACTGATCATGCACAGATCACGTGACTGATCATGCACTGATCACGTGGCTATCATGCACTGCTCACGTGGCTGATCATGCAATGATCACGCAGCTACCATGTACTGGTCACATGACTGATCATGCACTGATCACAGAATTGATCATGCACTGTTCACCTGGCTTATCATGCATTGATCATGTGACTGATCATGTGCTGATCATGTTTGGTGTCACACACTGATCATGTGCCTCTGGAGGCAATGAACATAGAGCTGAGTAGGCAGGAATCAGTCAGCAGGCTATAATCATGGAACTCACCTCTGAGAAATCATGCTGCTCAGCTGGCAATAATCAAGTAGATGAGCAGGCAGGAATTACGCAGCACAGGTGGCAATTGTCAAGGAGATGACAGGCAGGAATCGTGCAGCTCAGCTGGAAATTGTCAAGCAGATGAGCAGACAGTAATCACGCAGCTCAGCAGGCCCTGATCACGTGACTGAGCATGCACTGTTCACGTGGATGATCACACACCTATCACGTGACTGATCATGCACTGATCATGTGACTGATCATGCACTGATCACGTGGCTATAATGCACTGATCACTTGGCTGGACATACACTGATCACGTGCCTGGTCATGCACTGATCACGTGGCTGATCATGCACTGATCACGTGACTGATCATGCAATGATCTCGTGTCTGATCATGCACTGATCACGTGGCTATCATGCATTGCTCACGTGGCCTGTCATGCAGTGATCACGTGGCTATCATGCACTACTCACTTGGCTGACCATGCAATGATCATGTAGCTACCATGTACAGGTCACGTGAATGATCATACACCCGTCAGGTGACTGATCATGCACTGATCACGTGGCTATCATGCACTGATCACGAGACTGATCATGCACTGATCACGTCTATATCATGCACTGATCACGTGGATGATCATACACTAATCATGTGACAGATCATGCACTGATCACGTGGCTGATCATGCACTGATACCGTGACTGAGCATGGACTGATCACATGACTATCATGTAGTGATCACGTGACTTAATGGCGCTGATCATGTGACTGATCATGCGCTGATCATGTTTGCTATCATACACTGATCATGTGCCTCTGGAGGCAATAAACAAAGAGCTGCGTAGGCACGAATCAAACAGTCAGCAGGCAATAATCATGGAACTCAGCTGTGAGGAATCATGCTGCTCAGCTGGCAATAATCAAGCAGCTGAGCAGGCAGGAATTACACAGCACAGCTGGCAATTGTCAAGCAGATGACAGGCAGGAATCGTGCAGCTCAGCTGGCAATTGTCAAGCAGATGAGCAGACACTAATCACGCAGCTCAGCAGGCCCGGATCACGTGACTGAGCATGCACTGTTCACGTGGCTGATCATACACTGATCACGTGATTCATCATGCACTGATCACATGGATATCATGCACTGATCACGTGGCTGATCATACACTGTTCACGTGTCTGACCATGCACTGATCACGTGGCTGATCATACACTGCTCACGTAACTGATCATGCACTGATCACGTGGCTATCATGCACTGAATACGTGGCTGAACATGCACTGTTCACGTGGCTGATCACACACCTGTCACGTGACATAACATGCACTGATCACGTGGCACTCATGCACTGATCACGTGGCTGATCATACTCTGCTCACGTAACTCATCATGCACACATCACGTTTCTATCATGCACTGCTCACGTGGCTCGTCATGGAATGATCACATAGCTACCATATACTGGTCACGTGACTGATCATGCACAGATCACGTAAATGATCATGCACTGTTCACGTGACTGATCATGTACTGATCACGTGACTGATCATGCACCGATCACGTGGCTGATCATGCACTGATCACGTAATTGATCATGCACTTATTATTTGGCTGATCATGCACTGATCACGTGGCTGATCATACACTGATCACGTGACTGATCATGCACTGATCACGTGACTGATCATGCACTGATCACATAATTGATCCTGCACTGATCACATGGCTCATCACGCACTGATCCGGTGGCTGATCACACACGTATCACGTGACTGATCATGTACAGATCACGTGAATAATCATGAAGTGATCACGTGGCTATCCTGCACTGATCACGTGGATATCATGCACTGATCACGTGGCTTATCATGCACTGATCACGAAGCTGATCATACATTTAACACATGACTGTGCATGCACTGATCACATGGCTGATCATGCACTGATCATGTGGCTGATCATGCACTGATCACGTGACTGATCATGCTCTGATCAGGTGGCTGTCATGCACTCATCACGTGTCTATCATGCACTGAACACGTGGCTGATCATACACTGATCACGTGTCTTCGCATGCACTAATCACATGACTGCACATGCACTGAGCACGTAATTATAGGCAATGATCAGGTGGCTACCATGCACTGATCAAGTGTCTGATCATGCAATGCTCATGTGAGTCAGGCTACACTAATGACGTAGCTATCATGCATTGATCACGTGTCTATCATGCTCTGAACACGTGGCTGATCATAAACTGATCACGTGACTGCGCATGCACTGATCATGTGGCTGATCATAGAGTGATCACGTGGCTGATCATGCACTGATTAGGTGGCTGATCATGCATTGATCACGTGACTGCACATGCACTGTTCACGTAATTGTAGGCAATGATCACGTGGCTATCATGCACTGATCACGTGTCTATCATGCACTGAGCACGTGGCTGATCATAAACTGATCACGTGACTGCGCATGCACTGATCATGTGGCTGATCATACACTGATCACGTCGCTGATCAGGAACTGATCACGTGACTTAGCATGCAGTGATCTCGTGTCTGAATGGTGCTGATCATGTGACTAATCAAGAACTGATCACGTGGCTATCATGCACTGATCACGTGACTGCGCATGCAATGATCATATGGCTGATCATACACTGATCACGTGACTGCACATGCACTGATCACGTGGCTGATCATACAGAGATCCAGTGGCTGATCATGCACCGATCACGTCGCTGATCATGCACTGATCACGTGACTGCACATGCACTGTTCACGTAATTGTAGGCAATGATCACGTGGCTATCATGCACTGATCACGTGTCTATCATGCACTGAACTCGTGGCTGATCATACACTGATCACGTGTCTGCCCATGCACGAATCACGTGACTGCACATTCACTGACCACGTAATTGAAGGCAATGATAACGTGGATGTCATGCACTGATCACGGGGCTGATCATGCACTCCTCATGTGACTGAGCATGCACTGATCACGTAGATATCATGCATTGATCACTTGGCTATCATGCACTCAACACGTGGATGATCATACACTGATCACGTGATTGCACATGCACTGATCACGTGGCTGATCATACAGTGATCATGTGGCTGATCATGCACTGATTACGTGGCTGATCATGCACAGATCACGTAGCTATCATGCACTGAACACATGGCTATCATGCACTGATCACGTGACTGATCATGCACTGATCACGTCGCTGATCATGCACTGATCACGTGGCTGATCATCCACTAATCACGTGCCTGATCATGCACTGATCACGTGGCTGATTATGCATTGATCACGAAGCTGATCATACACTGATCACGTGACAATGCATGCACTAATCACATGGCTTATGATCCACTGCTCACTTGGTGATCGTGCACTGATCACGTGGCTGATCATACCCTGATCACGTGGCTGATCATGCACTTATCACGAAGCTGATCTTACACGGATCACGTTACTGTGCATGCACTGATCACGTGGCTGATCATGCACTGATCACGTGGATGAACATACAATGATCACATGACTGATCATGCACTGATCACGAGCCTGACCATGCACTGATCACGTGGCTGAACATGCACTGATCAGGAAGCTGATCATACACTGATCACATGACTCTGCATGCAATGATCACGTGGCTCATATTGCACTGATCACTTGGCTGATCATACACTGATCACGTGGCTGATCATGCAGTAATCACGGTGCGGATTATGCACTAATCACGTGGTTGATCATACACTGATCACGTGTCTATCATGCACTGATCACATGACTGTGCATTAACTGAACACGTACGTGTTCATGCACTGTTTACATGGCTATCATGCACTGATCACGTGGCTGATCATGCATTGATCATGTAACTGATTATGCACTGTTGGCGTAGCTGTCATGCACTGATCACATGACTGCACATGCTATGATCACGTGACTGATCATGCACTGATCACGTGCCTGATCATGCACTGATCACGTGGCTGATCATGCACTGATGACGAAGCTGATCATACACTTAACACATGACTGTGCATGCACTGATCACATGGCTGATCATGCACTGATCATGTGGCTGAGCATGCACTGATCACTTAGCTATCATGCATTGATCACTTGGCTATCAGGCCCTGAACACGTGGCTGATCATACACTGATCACGTGACTGCACATGCACTGATCACGTGGCTGATCATACAGAGATCCAGTGGCTGATCATGCACTGATCACGTCGCTGATCATGCACTGATCACGTCATTGATCATGAACTGATCACGTGACTTAGCATGCAGTGATCTCGTGTCTGAATGGTGCTGATCATGTGACTAATCAAGAACTGATCACGTGGCTATCATGCACTGATCACGTGACTGATCATGCACTGATCACACAATTGATCCTGCACTGATCACATGTCTCATCACGCACTGATCCGGTGGCTGATCACACACGTATCACGTGACTGATCATGTACAGATCACGTGAATAATCATGAAGTGATCACGTGGCTATCCTGCACTGATCACGTGGATATCATGCACTGATCATGTGGCTGATCACACACGTATCACGTGACTGATCATGCACTGATCACGTGGCTATCATGCACTGATCACGTGGCTGATCATGCACAGATCACGTGACTGATCATGCACTGATCACGTGACTGATCATGCACAGATCACGTGACTGATCATGCACTGATCACGTGGCTATCATGCACTGCTCACGTGGCTGATCATGCAATGATCACGCAGCTACCATGTACTGGTCACATGACTGATCATGCACTGATCACAGAATTGATCATGCACTGTTCACCTGGCTTATCATGCATTGATCATGTGACTGATCATGTGCTGATCATGTTTGGTGTCACACACTGATCATGTGCCTCTGGAGGCAATGAACATAGAGCTGAGTAGGCAGGAATCAGTCAGCAGGCTATAATCATGGAACTCACCTCTGAGAAATCATGCTGCTCAGCTGGCAATAATCAAGTAGATGAGCAGGCAGGAATTACGCAGCACAGGTGGCAATTGTCAAGGAGATGACAGGCAGGAATCGTGCAGCTCAGCTGGAAATTGTCAAGCAGATGAGCAGACAGTAATCACGCAGCTCAGCAGGCCCTGATCACGTGACTGAGCATGCACTGTTCACGTGGATGATCACACACCTATCACGTGACTGATCATGCACTGATCATGTGACTGATCATGCACTGATCACGTGGCTGATCATGCAATGATCACGTAGCTACCATATATTGGTCACGTGACTGATCATGCACAGATCACGTAAATGATCATGCACTGTTCACGTGACTGATCATGTACTGATCACGTGACTGATCATGCACCGATCACGTGGCTGATCATGCACTGATCACGTAATTGATCATGCACTTATCATTTGGCTGATCATGCACTGATCACGTGGCTGATCATACACTGATCACGTGACTGATCATGCACTGATCACGTGACTGATCATGCACTGATCACATAATTGATCCTGCACTGATCACATGGCTCATCACGCACTGATCCGGTGGCTGATCACACACGTATCACGTGACTGATCATGTACAGATCACGTGAATAATCATGAAGTGATCACGTGGCTATCCTGCACTGATCACGTGGATATCATGCACTGATCATGTGGCTGATCACACACGTATCACGTGACTGATCATGCACTGATCACGTTTCTATCATGCACTGATCACATGACTGTGCATTAACTGAACACGTACGTGTTCATGCACTGTTTACATGGCTATCATGCACTGATCACGTGGCTGATCATGCATTGATCACGTAACTGATTATGCACTGTTGGCGTAGCTGTCATGCACTGATCACATGACTGCGCATGCTATGATCACGTGACTGATCATGCACTGATCACGTGCCTGATCATGAACTGATCACGTGGCTGATCATGCACTGATCACGTGGCTTATCATGCACTGATCACGAAGCTGATCATACACTTAACACATGACTGTGCATGCACTGATCACATGGCTGATCATGCAGTGATCATGTGGCTGAGCATGCACTGATCACTTAGCTATCATGCATTGATCACTTGGCTATCATGCCCTGAACACGTGGCTGATCATACACTGATCACGTGACTGCACATGCACTGATCACGTCATTGATCATGAACTGATCACGTGACTTAGCATGCAGTGATCTCGTGTCTGAATGGTGCTGATCATGTGACTAATCAAGAACTGATCACGTGGCTATCATGCACTGATCACGTGACTGCGCATGCACTGATCACGTGGCTGATCATACACTGATCACGTGACTGCACATGCACTGATCTCGTGGCTGATCATACAGAGATCCAGTGGCTGATCATGCACTGAACACGTCGCTGATCATGCACTGATCACGTCATTGATCAGGAACTGATCACGTGACTTAGCATGCAGTGATCTCGTGTCTGAATGGTGCTGATCATGTGACTAATCAAGAACTGATCACGTGGCTATAATGCACTGATCACGTGACTGCGCATGCACTGATCATGTGGATGATCATACACTGATCACGTTACTGATCAGGCACTGATCACGTGACTGATCATTCACTGATCACGTGGCTATCATGCACTGATCACGTGACTGCACATGCACTGTTCACGTAATTGTAGGCAAAGATCACGTGGCTATCATGCACTGATCACGTGTCTATCATGCACTGAACTCGTGGCTGATCATACACTGATCACGTGTCTGCCCATGCACGAATCACGTGACTGCACATTCACTGACCACGTAATTGAAGGCAATGATAACGTGGCTGTCATGCACTGATCACATGACTGCGCATGCTATGATCACGTGACTGATCATGCACTGATCACGTGCCTGATCATGAACTGATCACGTGGCTGATCATGCACTGATCACGTGGCTTATCATGCACTGATCACGAAGCTGATCATACATTTAACACATGACTGTGCATGCACTGATCACATGGCTGATCATGCACTGATCATGTGGCTGATCATGCACTGATCACGTGGCTGATCATCCACTCTTCACATGACTGCGCATGCACTGATCACGTGACTGATCATGCTCTGATCAGCTGGCTGTCATGCACTCATCACGTGTCTATCATGCACTGAACACGTGGCTGATCATACACTGATCACGTGTCTTCGCATGCACTAATCACATGACTGCACATGCACTGAGCACGTAATTATAGGCAATGATCAGGTGGCTACCATGCACTGATCAAGTGTCTGATCATGCAATGCTCATGTGAGTCAGGCTACACTAATGACGTAGCTATCATGCATTGATCACGTGTCTATCATGCTCTGAACACGTGGCTGATCATAAACTGATCACGTGACTGCGCATGCACTGATCATGTGGCTGATCATAGAGTGATCACGTGGCTGATCATGCACTGATTAGGTGGCTGATCATGCATTGATCACGTGACTGCACATGCACTGTTCACGTAATTGTAGGCAATGATCACGTGGCTATCATGCACTGATCACGTGTCTATCATGCACTGAGCACGTGGCTGATCATAAACTGATCACGTGACTGCGCATGCACTGATCATGTGGCTGATCATACACTGATCACGTCGCTGATCAGGAACTGATCACGTGACTTAGCATGCAGTGATCTCGTGTCTGAATGGTGCTGATCATGTGACTAATCAAGAACTGATCACGTGGCTATCATGCACTGATCACGTGACTGCGCATGCAATGATCATATGGCTGATCATACACTGATCACGTGACTGCACATGCACTGATCACGTGGCTGATCATACAGAGATCCAGTGGCTGATCATGCACCGATCACGTCGCTGATCATGCACTGATCACGTGACTGCACATGCACTGTTCACGTAATTGTAGGCAATGATCACGTGGCTATCATGCACTGATCACGTGTCTATCATGCACTGAACTCGTGGCTGATCATACACTGATCACGTGTCTGCCCATGCACGAATCACGTGACTGCACATTCACTGACCACGTAATTGAAGGCAATGATAACGTGGATGTCATGCACTGATCACGGGGCTGATCATGCACTCCTCATGTGACTGAGCATGCACTGATCACGTAGATATCATGCATTGATCACTTGGCTATCATGCACTCAACACGTGGATGATCATACACTGATCACGTGATTGCACATGCACTGATCACGTGGCTGATCATACAGTGATCATGTGGCTGATCATGCACTGATTACGTGGCTGATCATGCACAGATCACGTAGCTATCATGCACTGAACACATGGCTATCATGCACTGATCACGTGACTGATCATGCACTGATCACGTCGCTGATCATGCACTGATCACGTGGCTGATCATCCACTAATCACGTGCCTGATCATGCACTGATCACGTGGCTGATTATGCATTGATCACGAAGCTGATCATACACTGATCACGTGACAATGCATGCACTAATCACATGGCTTATGATCCACTGCTCACTTGGTGATCGTGCACTGATCACGTGGCTGATCATACCCTGATCACGTGGCTGATCATGCACTTATCACGAAGCTGATCTTACACGGATCACGTTACTGTGCATGCACTGATCACGTGGCTGATCATGCACTGATCACGTGGATGAACATACAATGATCACATGACTGATCATGCACTGATCACGAGCCTGACCATGCACTGATCACGTGGCTGAACATGCACTGATCAGGAAGCTGATCATACACTGATCACATGACTCTGCATGCAATGATCACGTGGCTCATATTGCACTGATCACTTGGCTGATCATACACTGATCACGTGGCTGATCATGCAGTAATCACGGTGCGGATTATGCACTAATCACGTGGTTGATCATACACTGATCACGTGTCTATCATGCACTGATCACATGACTGTGCATTAACTGAACACGTACGTGTTCATGCACTGTTTACATGGCTATCATGCACTGATCACGTGGCTGATCATGCATTGATCATGTAACTGATTATGCACTGTTGGCGTAGCTGTCATGCACTGATCACATGACTGCACATGCTATGATCACGTGACTGATCATGCACTGATCACGTGCCTGATCATGCACTGATCACGTGGCTGATCATGCACTGATGACGAAGCTGATCATACACTTAACACATGACTGTGCATGCACTGATCACATGGCTGATCATGCACTGATCATGTGGCTGAGCATGCACTGATCACTTAGCTATCATGCATTGATCACTTGGCTATCAGGCCCTGAACACGTGGCTGATCATACACTGATCACGTGACTGCACATGCACTGATCACGTGGCTGATCATACAGAGATCCAGTGGCTGATCATGCACTGATCACGTCGCTGATCATGCACTGATCACGTCATTGATCATGAACTGATCACGTGACTTAGCATGCAGTGATCTCGTGTCTGAATGGTGCTGATCATGTGACTAATCAAGAACTGATCACGTGGCTATCATGCACTGATCACGTGACTGATCATGCACTGATCACACAATTGATCCTGCACTGATCACATGGCTCATCACGCACTGATCCGGTGGCTGATCACACACGTATCACGTGACTGATCATGTACAGATCACGTGAATAATCATGAAGTGATCACGTGGCTATCCTGCACTGATCACGTGGATATCATGCACTGATCATGTGGCTGATCACACACGTATCACGTGACTGATCATGCACTGATCACGTGGCTATCATGCACTGATCACGTGGCTGATCATGCACAGATCACGTGACTGATCATGCACTGATCACGTGACTGATCATGCACAGATCACGTGACTGATCATGCACTGATCACGTGGCTATCATGCACTGCTCACGTGGCTGATCATGCAATGATCACGCAGCTACCATGTACTGGTCACATGACTGATCATGCACTGATCACAGAATTGATCATGCACTGTTCACCTGGCTTATCATGCATTGATCATGTGACTGATCATGTGCTGATCATGTTTGGTGTCACACACTGATCATGTGCCTCTGGAGGCAATGAACATAGAGCTGAGTAGGCAGGAATCAGTCAGCAGGCTATAATCATGGAACTCACCTCTGAGAAATCATGCTGCTCAGCTGGCAATAATCAAGTAGATGAGCAGGCAGGAATTACGCAGCACAGGTGGCAATTGTCAAGGAGATGACAGGCAGGAATCGTGCAGCTCAGCTGGAAATTGTCAAGCAGATGAGCAGACAGTAATCACGCAGCTCAGCAGGCCCTGATCACGTGACTGAGCATGCACTGTTCACGTGGATGATCACACACCTATCACGTGACTGATCATGCACTGATCATGTGACTGATCATGCACTGATCATGTGGCTGATCATGCAATGATCACGTAGCTACCATATACTGGTCACGTGACTGATCATGCACAGATCACGTAAATGATCATGCACTGTTCACGTGACTGATCATGTACTGATCACGTGACTGATCATGCACCGATCACGTGGCTGATCATGCACTGATCACGTAATTGATCATGCACTTATCATTTGGCTGATCATGCACTGATCACGTGGCTGATCATACACTGATCACGTGACTGATCATGCACTGATCACGTGACTGATCATGCACTGATCACATAATTGATCCTGCACTGATCACATGGCTCATCACGCACTGATCCGGTGGCTGATCACACACGTATCACGTGACTGATCATGTACAGATCACGTGAATAATCATGAAGTGATCACGTGGCTATCCTGCACTGATCACGTGGATATCATGCACTGATCATGTGGCTGATCACACACGTATCACGTGACTGATCATGCACTGATCACGTTTCTATCATGCACTGATCACATGACTGTGCATTAACTGAACACGTACGTGTTCATGCACTGTTTACATGGCTATCATGCACTGATCACGTGGCTGATCATGCATTGATCACGTAACTGATTATGCACTGTTGGCGTAGCTGTCATGCACTGATCACATGACTGCGCATGCTATGATCACGTGACTGATCATGCACTGATCACGTGCCTGATCATTAACTGATCACGTGGCTGATCATGCACTGATCACGTGGCTTATCATGCACTGATCACGAAGCTGATCATACACTTAACACATGACTGTGCATGCACTGATCACATGGCTGATCATGCAGTGATCATGTGGCTGAGCATGCACTGATCACTTAGCTATCATGCATTGATCACTTGGCTATCATGCCCTGAACACGTGGCTGATCATACACTGATCACGTGACTGCACATGCACTGATCACGTCATTGATCATGAACTGATCACGTGACTTAGCATGCAGTGATCTCGTGTCTGAATGGTGCTGATCATGTGACTAATCAAGAACTGATCACGTGGCTATCATGCACTGATCACGTGACTGCGCATGCACTGATCACGTGGCTGATCATACACTGATCACGTGACTGCACATGCACTGATCTCGTGGCTGATCATACAGAGATCCAGTGGCTGATCATGCACTGAACACGTCGCTGATCATGCACTGATCACGTCATTGATCAGGAACTGATCACGTGACTTAGCATGCAGTGATCTCGTGTCTGAATGGTGCTGATCATGTGACTAATCAAGAACTGATCACGTGGCTATAATGCACTGATCACGTGACTGCGCATGCACTGATCATGTGGATGATCATACACTGATCACGTTACTGATCAGGCACTGATCACGTGACTGATCATTCACTGATCACGTGGCTATCATGCACTGATCACGTGACTGCACATGCACTGTTCACGTAATTGTAGGCAATGATCACGTGGCTATCATGCACTGATCACGTGTCTATCATGCACTGAACTCGTGGCTGATCATACACTGATCACGTGTCTGCCCATGCACGAATCACGTGACTGCACATTCACTGACCACGTAATTGAAGGCAATGATAACGTGGCTGTCATGCACTGATCACGGGGCTGATCATGCACTCCTCATGTGACTGAGCATGCACTGATCACGTAGATATCATGCATTGATCACTTGTCTATCATGCACTGAACACATGGCTGTTCATACACTGATCACGTGTCTGCACATGCACTCATCACGTGACTGCGCATTAACTGACACGTACCTGTTCATGCACTGTTGACGTGGCTATCATGCACTGATCACATGTCTATCATTCACTGATCACGTGACTGCGCATGAACTGAACACGTACCTGTTCATGCAATGCTTACGTGGCTATCATGCACTGTTCACGTGGCTGATCATGCATTGATCACGTGACTGATTATGCACTGATTGCGTAGATGTCATGCACTGATCACATGACTGCGCATGCCATGATCACGTGACTGATCATGCACTGATTACCTTGCGTATCATGCACTGATCACATGACGGCGCATTAACTGATCACGTGGATATTATACACTGATCAAGTGACAGATCATGCACTAATCACGTGACTGATCATGCACTGATCACGTGGTTATCATGCACTGATCACATGGCCATACACTCGTCACGAGGCTACCATGCACTGATCACGTGGCTGATTATACAATGATAACGTGACTGATCATGCACTGATCACGTGCCTGATCATGCACTGATCACGTGCCTGATCATGCACAGATCACGTGCCGGATCATGCACTGATCACATGGCTATACTACACTGATCACGTGACTGATAATGCACTCTTCAGCGGCCTGATCATCCACTGATCACGTGGCTGATTATGCACTGATCACGAAGCTGATCATACACTGATCACGTGACTATGCATGCACTGATCACATAGCTTATGATGCACTGCTCACGTGGGTGATCTGCACTGCTCACGTGGCTGATCATGCACTGATCACGTGGCTGATCATGCACTGATCACCAAGCTGATCATACACTGATCACGTGACTGTGCATGCACTGATCACATGGCTGATCATGCACTGATAACCTCGCTGATCATGGGCTGATAACGTGGCTAATCATGCACTAATCACGTTGCTTACAATGCACTAATCAGGTGGCTATCATGCACTGATCACGTGGCTGATCATACACTGATCACGTGACTGCGCATGCACTGATCACGTAACCGATCATGCACTGATCACGTGGCTATCATGCACTGATCACTTGTCTGTCATGCACTGATCACGTGACTGCGCATGTACTGAACACGTACCTGTTCATGCACTGTTTACGTGACTATCATGTACTGATCACGTGGATGATCATACAATGATCACATGACTGATCATGCACTGATCACGAGGTTGAGCATGCACTGATCACGTGGCTAATCTTGCACTGATCATGAAGTTGATCATACACTGACCACATGACTGTGCATGCACTGATCACTTGGCTCATATTGCACTGATCACGTGGCTGCTCATACACTGATCACGTGACTGTGCATACACTGATCACGTGACAGATCATGCACGGTTCACGTGGCTATCATGCACTGATCACGTGACTGCGCTTGAACTGATTACGGACCTGTTCATGCACTGTTTTCGTGGCTATCATGCACTGATCACGTGGCTGATCATGCATTGATCACGTGAATGATTATGCACTGATTGCGTAGGCTGTCATGCACTGATCACATGCGTTCACATGCCATGATCACGTGACTGATCATGCACTGATCACGTGGCTATCATGCACTGATCACGTGGCTAATCATACATTGATCACGTAACTAATCATGCACTGATCACGAAGCTGATCTTACACTGATCACGTGACAGTGCATGCATTGATTACGTGGCAGATCATGCACTGATCATGTGGCAGATAATGCACTGATCACGTGGTTAATCATACACTAACCAAGTGGCTGATCATGCACTAATCACATTGCGGAGCATGCACTGATCACGTGGCTGATCATGAACTGATCACGTGACTTAGCATGCAGTGATCTCGTGTCTGAATGGTGCTGATCATGTGACTAATCAAGAGCTGATCACGTGGTTATAATGCACTGATCACGTGACTGCGCATGCACTGATCATGTGGATGATCATACACTGATCACGTTACTGGTCAGGCACTGATCACGTGACTGATCATTCACTGATCACATGTCTATCATACACTGATCACGTGACTGCACATGCACTGTTAACGTAATTGTATGCAATGATTACGTGGCTATCATGCACTGATCACGTGTCTATCATGCACTGAACACGTGGCTGATCATACACTGATCACGTGTCTACCCATGCACGAATAACGTGACTGCACATTCACTGACCACATAATTGAAGGCAATGAGAACGTGGCTGTCATGCACTGATCACGGGGCTGATCATGCACTGCTCATGTGACTGAGCATGCACTGATCACGTAGATATCATGCATTGATCACTTGTCTATCATTCACTGAACACATGACTGATCATACACTGATCACATGACTGCACATGGACTGATCACGTGGCTGATCATACAGTGATCACGTGGCTGATCATGCACTGATAACGTGGCTAATCATGCACTAATCACGTTGCTTACCATGCACTGATCAGCTGGCTATCATGCACTGATCACGTGGCTGATCCAACACTGTTCACGTGACTGGGCAGGCACTGATCACGTGACCGATCATGCACTGATCACGTGGCTATCATGCACTGATTACTTGTCTATCATGCACTGATCACGTGACTGCGCATGTACTGAACACGTACCTGTTCATGCACTGTTTACGTGGAAATCATGCACTGATCACGTGGCTGATCATGCATTGATCACGTAACTGATTATGCACTGATGGCGTAGCTGTCATGCACTGATCACATGACTGCGCATGCTATGATCATGTGACTGATCATGCAGTGATCACGTGCTTGATCATACACTGATCACATGGCTGATCATGCACTGTTCACGTGGCTGATCATACAATGATCACGTGACTGCACATGCACTGATCACGTGGCTATCATGCACTGATCACGTGTCTATCATGCACTGGTCACATGACTGCGCATTAACTGAACACGTACCTATTCATGCACTGTTGACGTGCCTATCATGCACTGATCACGTGGCTGATCATGCATTGATCACGTGACTAATTATGCACTGATTGCGTAGCTGTCATGCACTGATCACATGACTGCACATGCACTGATCACGTGACTAATCATGCACTGATCACGTTCCGTACCATGCACTGATCACATGACAGCGCATGAAATGATCACGTGGATATTATACACTGATCAGGTGACAAATCATGCACTAATCACGTGACTGACCATGCACTGATAAAGTGGCTATCATGAACTGATCACGTGACTGATCATACACTAGTCACGTGGCTATCATGCACTGATCACGTGGCTGATCATACACTGATCACGTGACTGATCATGCACTGATCCCGTGCCTGATCATGCACTGATCACGTGCATGATCATGCACTGATCAGGTGACTGATCATCCACTGATCACGTGCCTGATCATGCACTGATCACGTGGCTGAATATGCACTGATCACATGGCTATCATACACAGATCACATGACTAATCATGCTCTCTTCATGGGCCTGATCATGCACTGATCACGTGGCTGATTATGCACTGATCCCGAAGCTGATCATACACTGATCACGTGACAATGCATGCACTAATCACATGGCTTATGATGCACTGCTCACGTGGGTGATCGTGCACTAAACACGTGGCTGATCATACCCTGATCACGTGGCTGATCATGCACTGATCACGTTGTGGATCATGCAGTGATCACGTGGCTGATAATACAGTGATCACGTGGCTGATCATGCACTGATCACGTGGATGATCATACAATGATCACATGACTGAACATGCACTGATCACGAGCCTGACCATGCACTGATCACGTGGCTGATCATGCAATGATCATGAAGCTGATCATACACTGATCACATGACTCTGCATGCAATGATCACGTGGCTCATATTGCACTGATCACGTGGCTGATCATACACTGATCACGTGGCTGATCATGCAGTAATCACGGTGTGGATTATGCACTAATCACGTGGTTGATCATACACTGATCACGTGTGTATCATGCACTGATCATGTGAGTGTGCATTAACTGAACACGTACGTGTTCATGCACTGTTTACATGGCTATCATGCACTGATCACGTGGCTGATCATGCATTGATCACGTAACTGATTATGCACTGTTGGCGTAGCTGTCATGCACTGATCACATGACTGCGCATGCTATGATCACGTGACTGATCATGCACTGATCACGTGCCTGATCATGAACTGATCACGTGGCTGATCATGCACTGATCACGTGGCTTATCATGCACTGATCACGAAGCTGATCATACACTTAACACATGACTGTGCATGCACTGATCACATGGCTGATCATGCAGTGATCATGTGGCTGAGCATGCACTGATCACTTAGCTATCATGCATTGATCACTTGGCTATCATGCCCTGAACACGTGGCTGATCATACACTGATCACGTGACTGCACATGCACTGATCACGTCATTGATCATGAACTGATCACGTGACTTAGCATGCAGTGATCTCGTGTCTGAATGGTGCTGATCATGTGACTAATCAAGAACTGATCACGTGGCTATCATGCACTGATCACGTGACTGCGCATGCACTGATCACGTGGCTGATCATACACTGATCACGTGACTGCACATGCACTGATCTCGTGGCTGATCATACAGAGATCCAGTGGCTGATCATGCACTGAACACGTCGCTGATCATGCACTGATCACGTCATTGATCAGGAACTGATCACGTGACTTAGCATGCAGTGATCTCGTGTCTGAATGGTGCTGATCATGTGACTAATCAAGAACTGATCACGTGGCTATAATGCACTGATCACGTGACTGTGCATGCACTGATCATGTGGATGATCATACACTGATCACGTTACTGATCAGGCACTGATCACGTGACTGATCATTCACTGATCACGTGGCTATCATGCACTGATCACGTGACTGCACATGCACTGTTCACGTAATTGTAGGCAATGATCACGTGGCTATCATGCACTGATCACGTGTCTATAATGCACTGAACTCGTGGCTGATCATACACTGATCACGTGTCTGCCCATGCACGAATCACGTGACTGCACATTCACTGACCACGTAATTGAAGGCAATGATAACGTGGCTGTCATGCACTGATCACATGACTGCGCATGCTATGATCACGTGACTGATCATGCACTGATCACGTGCCTGATCATGAACTGATCACGTGGCTGATCATGCACTGATCACGTGGCTTATCATGCACTGATCACGAAGCTGATCATACATTTAACACATGACTGTGCATGCACTGATCACATGGCTGATCATGCACTGATCATGTGGCTGATCATGCACTGATCACGTGGATGATCATCCACTCTTCACATGACTGCGCATGCACTGATCACGTGACTGATCATGCTCTGATCAGCTGGCTGTCATGCACTCATCACGTGTCTATCATGCACTGAACACGTGGCTGATCATACACTGATCACGTGTCTTCGCATGCACTAATCACATGACTGCACATGCACTGAGCACGTAATTATAGGCAATGATCAGGTGGCTACCATGCACTGATCAAGTGTCTGATCATGCAATGCTCATGTGAGTCAGGCTACACTAATGACGTAGCTATCATGCATTGATCACGTGTCTATCATGCTCTGAACACGTGGCTGATCATAAACTGATCACGTGACTGCGCATGCACTGATCATGTGGCTGATCATAGAGTGATCACGTGGCTGATCATGCACTGATTAGGTGGCTGATCATGCATTGATCACGTGACTGCACATGCACTGTTCACGTAATTGTAGGCAATGATCACGTGGCTATCATGCACTGATCACGTGTCTATCATGCACTGAGCACGTGGCTGATCATAAACTGATCACGTGACTGCGCATGCACTGATCATGTGGCTGATCATACACTGATCACGTCGCTGATCAGGAACTGATCACGTGACTTAGCATGCAGTGATCTCGTGTCTGAATGGTGCTAATCATGTGACTAATCAAGAACTGATCACGTGGCTATCATGCACTGATCACGTGACTGCGCATGCAATGATCATATGGCTGATCATACACTGATCACGTGACTGCACATGCACTGATCACGTGGCTGATCATACAGAGATCCAGTGGCTGATCATGCACCGATCACGTCGCTGATCATGCACCGATCACGTGACTGCACATGCACTGTTCACGTAATTGTAGGCAATGATCACGTGGCTATCATGCACTGATCACGTGTCTATCATGCACTGAACTCGTGGCTGATCATACACTGATCACGTGTCTGCCCATGCACGAATCACGTGACTGCACATTCACTGACCACGTAATTGAAGGCAATGATAACGTGGATTTCATGCACTGATCACGGGGCTGATCATGCACTCCTCATGTGACTGAGCATGCACTGATCACGTAGATATCATGCATTGATCACTTGGCTATCATGCACTCAACACGTGGATGATCATACACTGATCACGTGATTGCACATGCACTGATCACGTGGCTGATCATACAGTGATCATGTGGCTGATCATGCACTGATTACGTGGCTGATCATGCACAGATCACGTAGCTATCATGCACTGAACACATGGCTATCATGCACTGATCACGTGACTGATCATGCACTGATCACGTCGCTGATCATGCACTGATCACGTGGCTGATCATCCACTAATCACGTGCCTGATCATGCACTGATCACGTGGCTGATTATGCATTGATCACGAAGCTGATCATACACTGATCACGTGACAATGCATGCACTAATCACATGGCTTATGATCCACTGCTCACTTGGTGATCGTGCACTGATCACGTGGCTGATCATACCCTGATCACGTGGCTGATCATGCACTTATCACGAAGCTGATCTTACACGGATCACGTTACTGTGCATGCACTGATCACGTGGCTGATCATGCACTGATCACGTGGATGATCATACAATGATCACATGACTGATCATGCACTGATCACGAGCCTGACCATGCACTGATCACGTGGCTGAACATGCACTGATCAGGAAGCTGATCATACACTGATCACATGACTCTGCATGCAATGATCACGTGGCTCATATTGCACTGATCACTTGGCTGATCATACACTGATCACGTGGCTGATCATGCAGTAATCACGGTGCGGATTATGCACTAATCACGTGGTTGATCATACACTGATCACGTGTCTATCATGCACTGATCACATGACTGTGCATTAACTGAACACGTACGTGTTCATGCACTGTTTACATGGCTATCATGCACTGATCACGTGGCTGATCATGCATTGATCATGTAACTGATTATGCACTGTTGGCATAGCTGTCATGCACTGATCACATGACTGCACATGCTATGATCACGTGACTGATCATGCACTGATCACGTGCCTGATCATGCACTGATCACGTGGCTGATCATGCACTGATGACGAAGCTGATCATACACTTAACACATGACTGTGCATGCACTGATCACATGGCTGAGCATGCACTGATCATGTGGCTGAGCATGCACTGATCACTTAGCTATCATGCATTGATCACTTGGCTATCAGGCCCTGAACACGTGGCTGATCATACACTGATCACGTGACTGCACATGCACTGATCACGTGGCTGATCATACAGAGATCCAGTGGCTGATCATGCACTGATCACGTCGCTGATCATGCACTGATCACGTCATTGATCATGAACTGATCACGTGACTTAGCATGCAGTGATCTCGTGTCTGAATGGTGCTGATCATGTGACTAATCAAGAACTGATCACGTGGCTATCATGCACTGATCACGTGACTGATCATGCACTGATCACACAATTGATCCTGCACTGATCACATGGCTCATCACGCACTGATCCGGTGGCTGATCACACACGTATCACGTGACTGATCATGTACAGATCACGTGAATAATCATGAAGTGATCACGTGGCTATCCTGCACTGATCACGTGGATATCATGCACTGATCATGTGGCTGATCACACACGTATCACGTGACTGATCATGCACTGATCACGTGGCTATCATGCACTGATCACGTGGCTGATCATGCACAGATCACGTGACTGATCATGCACTGATCACGTGACTGATCATGCACAGATCACGTGACTGATCATGCACTGATCACGTGGCTATCATGCACTGCTCACGTGGCTGATCATGCAATGATCACGCAGCTACCATGTACTGGTCACATGACTGATCATGCACTGATCACAGAATTGATCATGCACTGTTCACCTGGCTTATCATGCATTGATCATGTGACTGATCATGTGCTGATCATGTTTGGTGTCACACACTGATCATGTGCCTCTGGAGGCAATGAACATAGAGCTGAGTAGGCAGGAATCAGTCAGCAGGCTATAATCATGGAACTCACCTCTGAGAAATCATGCTGCTCAGCTGGCAATAATCAAGTAGATGAGCAGGCAGGAATTACGCAGCACAGGTGGCAATTGTCACGGAGATGACAGGCAGGAATCGTGCAGCTCAGCTGGAAATTGTCAAGCAGATGAGCAGACAGTAATCACGCAGCTCAGCAGGCCCTGATCACGTGACTGAGCATGCACTGTTCACGTGGATGATCACACACCTATCACGTGACTGATCATGCACTGATCATGTGACTGATCATGCACTGATCACGTGGCTATAATGCACTGATCACTTGGCTGGACATACACTGATCACGTGCCTGGTCATGCACTGATCACGTGGCTGATCATGCACTGATCACGTGACTGATCATGCAATGATCTCGTGTCTGATCATGCACTGATCACGTGGCTATCATGCATTGCTCACGTGGCCTGTCATGCAGTGATCACGTGGCTATCATGCACTACTCACTTGGCTGACCATGCAATGATCATGTAGCTACCATGTACAGGTCACGTGAATGATCATACACCCGTCAGGTGACTGATCATGCACTGATCACGTGGCTATCATGCACTGATCACGAGACTGATCATGCACTGATCACGTCTATATCATGCACTGATCACGTGGATGATCATACACTAATCATGTGACAGATCATGCACTGATCACGTGGCTGATCATGCACTGATACCGTGACTGAGCATGGACTGATCACATGACTATCATGTAGTGATCACGTGACTTAATGGCGCTGATCATGTGACTGATCATGCGCTGATCATGTTTGCTATCATACACTGATCATGTGCCTCTGGAGGCAATAAACAAAGAGCTGAGTAGGCACGAATCAAACAGTCAGCAGGCAATAATCATGGAACTCAGCTGTGAGGAATCATGCTGCTCAGCTGGCAATAATCAAGCAGCTGAGCAGGCAGGAATTACACAGCACAGCTGGCAATTGTCAAGCAGATGACAGGCAGGAATCGTGCAGCTCAGCTGGCAATTGTCAAGCAGATGAGCAGACACTAATCACGCAGCTCAGCAGGCCCGGATCACGTGACTGAGCATGCACTGTTCACGTGGCTGATCATACACTGATCACGTGATTCATCATGCACTGATCACATGGATATCATGCACTGATCACGTGGCTGATCATACACTGTTCACGTGTCTGACCATGCACTGATCACGTGGCTGATCATACACTGCTCACGTAACTGATCATGCACTGATCACGTGGCTATCATGCACTGAATACGTGGCTGAACATGCACTGTTCACGTGGCTGATCACACACCTGTCACGTGACATAACATGCACTGATCACGTGGCACTCATGCACTGAACACGTGGCTGATCATACTCTGCTCACGTAACTCATCATGCACACATCACGTTTCTATCATGCACTGCTCACGTGGCTCGTCATGGAATGATCACATAGCTACCATATACTGGTCACGTGACTGATCATGTACTGATCACGTGACTGATCATGCACCGATCACGTGGCTGATCATGCACTGATCACGTAATTGATCATGCACTTATTATTTGGCTGATCATGCACTGATCACGTGGCTGATCATACACTGATCACGTGACTGATCATGCACTGATTACGTGACTGATCATGCACTGATCACATAATTGATCCTGCACTGATCACATGGCTCATCACGCACTGATCCGGTGGCTGATCACACACGTATCACGTGACTGATCATGTACAGATCACGTGAATAATCATGAAGTGATCACGTGGCTATCCTGCACTGATCAGGTGGATATCATGCACTGATCATGTGGCTGATCACACACGTATCACGTGACTGATCATGCACTGATCACGTGGCTATCATGCACTGATCACGTGGTTATCATGCACTGATCACGTGGCTGATCATGCAATGATCACGTAGCTACCATGCACTGTTCACGTGACTCATCATGCATTGATCAGGTAATTGATCATGCACTGATCACGTGACTGATCATGCACAGATCACGTGACTGATCATGCACAGATCACGTGACTGATCATGCACTGATCACGTGGCTATCATGCACTGCTCACGTGGCTGATCATGCAATGATCACGCAGCTACCATGTACTGGTCACATGACTGATCATGCACTGATCACAGAATTGATCATGCACTGTTCACCTGGCTTATCATGCATTGATCATGTGACTGATCATGTGCTGATCATGTTTGGTGTCACACACTGATCATGTGCCTCTGGAGGCAATGAACATAGAGCTGAGTAGGCAGGAATCAGTCAGCAGGCTATAATCATGGAACTCACCTCTGAGAAATCATGCTGCTCAGCTGGCAATAATCAAGTAGATGAGCAGGCAGGAATTACGCAGCACAGGTGGCAATTGTCAAGGAGATGACAGGCAGGAATCGTGCAGCTCAGCTGGAAATTGTCAAGCAGATGAGCAGACAGTAATCACGCAGCTCAGCAGGCCCTGATCACGTGACTGAGCATGCACTGTTCACGTGGATGATCACACACCTATCACGTGACTGATCATGCACTGATCATGTGACTGATCATGCACTGATCACGTGGCTGATCATGCAATGATCACGTAGCTACCATATACTGGTCACGTGACTGATCATGCACAGATCACGTAAATGATCATGCACTGTTCACGTGACTGATCATGTACTGATCACGTGACTGATCATGCACCGATCACGTGGCTGATCATGCACTGATCACGTAATTGATCATGCACTTATCATTTGGCTGATCATGCACTGATCACGTGGCTGATCATACACTGATCACGTGACTGATCATGCACTGATCACGTGACTGATCATGCACTGATCACATAATTGATCCTGCACTGATCACATGGCTCATCACGCACTGATCCGGTGGCTGATCACACACGTATCACGTGACTGATCATGTACAGATCACGTGAATAATCATGAAGTGATCACGTGGCTATCCTGCACTGATCACGTGGATATCATGCACTGATCATGTGGCTGATCACACACGTATCACGTGACTGATCATGCACTGATCACGTTTCTATCATGCACTGATCACATGACTGTGCATTAACTGAACACGTACGTGTTCATGCACTGTTTACATGGCTATCATGCACTGATCACGTGGCTGATCATGCATTGATCACGTAACTGATTATGCACTGTTGGCGTAGCTGTCATGCACTGATCACATGACTGCGCATGCTATGATCACGTGACTGATCATGCACTGATCACGTGCCTGATCATGAACTGATCACGTGGCTGATCATGCACTGATCACGTGGCTTATCATGCACTGATCACGAAGCTGATCATACACTTAACACATGACTGTGCATGCACTGATCACATGGCTGATCATGCAGTGATCATGTGGCTGAGCATGCACTGATCACTTAGCTATCATGCATTGATCACTTGGCTATCATGCCCTGAACACGTGGCTGATCATACACTGATCACGTGACTGCACATGCACTGATCACGTCATTGATCATGAACTGATCACGTGACTTAGCATGCAGTGATCTCGTGTCTGAATGGTGCTGATCATGTGACTAATCAAGAACTGATCACGTGGCTATCATGCACTGATCACGTGACTGCGCATGCACTGATCACGTGGCTGATCATACACTGATCACGTGACTGCACATGCACTGATCTCGTGGCTGATCATACAGAGATCCAGTGGCTGATCATGCACTGAACACGTCGCTGATCATGCACTGATCACGTCATTGATCAGGAACTGATCACGTGACTTAGCATGCAGTGATCTCGTGTCTGAATGGTGCTGATCATGTGACTAATCAAGAACTGATCACGTGGCTATAATGCACTGATCACGTGACTGCGCATGCACTGATCATGTGGATGATCATACACTGATCACGTTACTGATCAGGCACTGATCACGTGACTGATCATTCACTGATCACGTGGCTATCATGCACTGATCACGTGACTGCACATGCACTGTTCACGTAATTGTAGGCAATGATCACGTGGCTATCATGCACTGATCACGTGTCTATCATGCACTGAACTCGTGGCTGATCATACACTGATCACGTGTCTGCCCATGCACGAATCACGTGACTGCACATTCACTGACCACGTAATTGAAGGCAATGATAACGTGGCTGTCATGCACTGATCACGGGGCTGATCATGCACTCCTCATGTGACTGAGCATGCACTGATCACGTAGATATCATGCATTGATCACTTGTCTATCATGCACTGAACACATGGCTGTTCATACACTGATCACGTGTCTGCACATGCACTGATCACGTGACTGCGCATTAACTGACACGTACCTGTTCATGCACTGTTGACGTGGCTATCATGCACTGATCACATGTCTATCATTCACTGATCACGTGACTGCGCATGAACTGAACACGTACCTGTTCATGCAATGCTTACGTGGCTATCATGCACTGTTCACGTGGCTGATCATGCATTGATCACGTGACTGATTATGCACTGATTGCGTAGATGTCATGCACTGATCACATGACTGCGCATGCCATGATCACGTGACTGATCATGCACTGATTACCTTGCGTATCATGCACTGATCACATGACGGCGCATTAACTGATCACGTGGATATTATACACTGATCAAGTGACAGATCATGCACTAATCACGTGACTGATCATGCACTGATCACGTGGTTATCATGCACTGATCACATGGCCATACACTCGTCACGAGGCTACCATGCACTGATCACGTGGCTGATTATACAATGATAACGTGACTGATCATGCACTGATCATGTGCCTGATCATGCACTGATCACGTGCCTGATCATGCACAGATCACGTGCCGGATCATGCACTGATCACATGGCTATACTACACTGATCACGTGACTGATAATGCACTCTTCAGCGGCCTGATCATCCACTGATCACGTGGCTGATTATGCACTGATCACGAAGCTGATCATACACTGATCACGTGACTATGCATGCACTGATCACATAGCTTATGATGCACTGCTCACGTGGGTGATCTGCACTGCTCACGTGGCTGATCATGCACTGATCACGTGGCTGATCATGCACTGATCACCAAGCTGATCATACACTGATCACGTGACTGTGCATGCACTGATCACATGGCTGATCATGCACTGATAACCTCGCTGATCATGGGCTGATAACGTGGCTAATCATGCACTAATCACGTTGCTTACAATGCACTAATCAGGTGGCTATCATGCACTGATCACGTGGCTGATCATACACTGATCACGTGACTGCGCATGCACTGATCACGTAACCGATCATGCACTGATCACGTGGCTATCATGCACTGATCACTTGTCTGTCATGCACTGATCACGTGACTGCGCATGTACTGAACACGTACCTGTTCATGCACTGTTTACGTGACTATCATGTACTGATCACGTGGATGATCATACAATGATCACATGACTGATCATGCACTGATCACGAGGTTGAGCATGCACTGATCACGTGGCTAATCTTGCACTGATCATGAAGTTGATCATACACTGACCACATGACTGTGCATGCACTGATCACTTGGCTCATATTGCACTGATCACGTGGCTGCTCATACACTGATCACGTGACTGTGCATACACTGATCACGTGACAGATCATGCACGGTTCACGTGGCTATCATGCACTGATCACGTGACTGCGCTTGAACTGATTACGGACCTGTTCATGCACTGTTTTCGTGGCTATCATGCACTGATCACGTGGCTGATCATGCATTGATCACGTGAATGATTATGCACTGATTGCGTAGGCTGTCATGCACTGATCACATGCGTTCACATGCCATGATCACGTGACTGATCATGCACTGATCACGTGGCTATCATGCACTGATCACGTGGCTAATCATACATTGATCACGTAACTAATCATGCACTGATCACGAAGCTGATCTTACACTGATCACGTGACAGTGCATGCATTGATTACGTGGCAGATCATGCACTGATCATGTGGCAGATAATGCACTGATCACGTGGTTAATCATACACTAACCAAGTGGCTGATCATGCACTAATCACATTGCGGAGCATGCACTGATCACGTGGCTGATCATGAACTGATCACGTGACTTAGCATGCAGTGATCTCGTGTCTGAATGGTGCTGATCATGTGACTAATCAAGAGCTGATCACGTGGTTATAATGCACTGATCACGTGACTGCGCATGCACTGATCATGTGGATGATCATACACTGATCACGTTACTGGTCAGGCACTGATCACGTGACTGATCATTCACTGATCACATGTCTATCATACACTGATCACGTGACTGCACATGCACTGTTAACGTAATTGTATGCAATGATTACGTGGCTATCATGCACTGATCACGTGTCTATCATGCACTGAACACGTGGCTGATCATACACTGATCACGTGTCTACCCATGCACGAATAACGTGACTGCACATTCACTGACCACATAATTGAAGGCAATGAGAACGTGGCTGTCATGCACTGATCACGGGGCTGATCATGCACTGCTCATGTGACTGAGCATGCACTGATCACGTAGATATCATGCATTGATCACTTGTCTATCATTCACTGAACACATGACTGATCATACACTGATCACATGACTGCACATGGACTGATCACGTGGCTGATCATACAGTGATCACGTGGCTGATCATGCACTGATAACGTGGCTAATCATGCACTAATCACGTTGCTTACCATGCACTGATCAGCTGGCTATCATGCACTGATCACGTGGCTGATCCTACACTGTTCACGTGACTGGGCAGGCACTGATCACGTGACCGATCATGCACTGATCACGTGGCTATCATGCACTGATTACTTGTCTATCATGCACTGATCACGTGACTGCGCATGTACTGAACACGTACCTGTTCATGCACTGTTTACGTGGAAATCATGCACTGATCACGTGGCTGATCATGCATTGATCACGTAACTGATTATGCACTGATGGCGTAGCTGTCATGCACTGATCACATGACTGCGCATGCTATGATCATGTGACTGATCATGCAGTGATCACGTGCTTGATCATACACTGATCACATGGCTGATCATGCACTGTTCACGTGGCTGATCATACAATGATCACGTGACTGCACATGCACTGATCACGTGGCTATCATGCACTGATCACGTGTCTATCATGCACTGGTCACATGACTGCGCATTAACTGAACACGTACCTATTCATGCACTGTTGACGTGCCTATCATGCACTGATCACGTGGCTGATCATGCATTGATCACGTGACTAATTATGCACTGATTGCGTAGCTGTCATGCACTGATCACATGACTGCACATGCACTGATCACGTGACTAATCATGCACTGATCACGTTCCGTACCATGCACTGATCACATGACAGCGCATGAAATGATCACGTGGATATTATACACTGATCAGGTGACAAATCATGCACTAATCACGTGACTGACCATGCACTGATAAAGTGGCTATCATGAACTGATCACGTGACTGATCATACACTAGTCACGTGGCTATCATGCACTGATCACGTGGCTGATCATACACTGATCACGTGACTGATCATGCACTGATCCCGTGCCTGATCATGCACTGATCACGTGCATGATCATGCACTGATCAGGTGACTGATCATCCACTGATCACGTGCCTGATCATGCACTGATCACGTGGCTGAATATGCACTGATCACATGGCTATCATACACAGATCACATGACTAATCATGCTCTCTTCATGGGCCTGATCATGCACTGATCACGTGGCTGATTATGCACTGATCCCGAAGCTGATCATACACTGATCACGTGACAATGCATGCACTAATCACATGGCTTATGATGCACTGCTCACGTGGGTGATCGTGCACTAAACACGTGGCTGATCATACCCTGATCACGTGGCTGATCATGCACTGATCACGTTGTGGATCATGCAGTGATCACGTGGCTGATAATACAGTGATCACGTGGCTGATCATGCACTGATCACGTGGATGATCATACAATGATCACATGACTGAACATGCACTGATCACGAGCCTGACCATGCACTGATCACGTGGCTGATCATGCAATGATCATGAAGCTGATCATACACTGATCACATGACTCTGCATGCAATGATCACGTGGCTCATATTGCACTGATCACGTGGCTGATCATACACTGATCACGTGGCTGATCATGCAGTAATCACGGTGTGGATTATGCACTAATCACGTGGTTGATCATACACTGATCACGTGTGTATCATGCACTGATCATGTGAGTGTGCATTAACTGAACACGTACGTGTTCATGCACTGTTTACATGGCTATCATGCACTGATCACGTGGCTGATCATGCATTGATCACGTAACTGATTATGCACTGTTGGCGTAGCTGTCATGCACTGATCACATGACTGCGCATGCTATGATCACGTGACTGATCATGCACTGATCACGTGCCTGATCATGAACTGATCACGTGGCTGATCATGCACTGATCACGTGGCTTATCATGCACTGATCACGAAGCTGATCATACACTTAACACATGACTGTGCATGCACTGATCACATGGCTGATCATGCAGTGATCATGTGGCTGAGCATGCACTGATCACTTAGCTATCATGCATTGATCACTTGGCTATCATGCCCTGAACACGTGGCTGATCATACACTGATCACGTGACTGCACATGCACTGATCACGTCATTGATCATGAACTGATCACGTGACTTAGCATGCAGTGATCTCGTGTCTGAATGGTGCTGATCATGTGACTAATCAAGAACTGATCACGTGGCTATCATGCACTGATCACGTGACTGCGCATGCACTGATCACGTGGCTGATCATACACTGATCACGTGACTGCACATGCACTGATCTCGTGGCTGATCATACAGAGATCCAGTGGCTGATCATGCACTGAACACGTCGCTGATCATGCACTGATCACGTCATTGATCAGGAACTGATCACGTGACTTAGCATGCAGTGATCTCGTGTCTGAATGGTGCTGATCATGTGACTAATCAAGAACTGATCACGTGGCTATAATGCACTGATCACGTGACTGTGCATGCACTGATCATGTGGATGATCATACACTGATCACGTTACTGATCAGGCACTGATCACGTGACTGATCATTCACTGATCACGTGGCTATCATGCACTGATCACGTGACTGCACATGCACTGTTCACGTAATTGTAGGCAATGATCACGTGGCTATCATGCACTGATCACGTGTCTATAATGCACTGAACTCGTGGCTGATCATACACTGATCACGTGTCTGCCCATGCACGAATCACGTGACTGCACATTCACTGACCACGTAATTGAAGGCAATGATAACGTGGCTGTCATGCACTGATCACATGACTGCGCATGCTATGATCACGTGACTGATCATGCACTGATCACGTGCCTGATCATGAACTGATCACGTGGCTGATCATGCACTGATCACGTGGCTTATCATGCACTGATCACGAAGCTGATCATACATTTAACACATGACTGTGCATGCACTGATCACATGGCTGATCATGCACTGATCATGTGGCTGATCATGCACTGATCACGTGGCTGATCATCCACTCTTCACATGACTGCGCATGCACTGATCACGTGACTGATCATGCTCTGATCAGGTGGCTGTCATGCACTCATCACGTGTCTATCATGCACTGAACACGTGGCTGATCATACACTGATCACGTGTCTTCGCATGCACTAATCACATGACTGCACATGCACTGAGCACGTAATTATAGGCAATGATCAGGTGGCTACCATGCACTGATCAAGTGTCTGATCATGCAATGCTCATGTGAGTCAGGCTACACTAATGACGTAGCTATCATGCATTGATCACGTGTCTATCATGCTCTGAACACGTGGCTGATCATAAACTGATCACGTGACTGCGCATGCACTGATCATGTGGCTGATCATAGAGTGATCACGTGGCTGATCATGCACTGATTAGGTGGCTGATCATGCATTGATCACGTGACTGCACATGCACTGTTCACGTAATTGTAGGCAATGATCACGTGGCTATCATGCACTGATCACGTGTCTATCATGCACTGAGCACGTGGCTGATCATAAACTGATCACGTGACTGCGCATGCACTGATCATGTGGCTGATCATACACTGATCACGTCGCTGATCAGGAACTGATCACGTGACTTAGCATGCAGTGATCTCGTGTCTGAATGGTGCTGATCATGTGACTAATCAAGAACTGATCACGTGGCTATCATGCACTGATCACGTGACTGCGCATGCAATGATCATATGGCTGATCATACACTGATCACGTGACTGCACATGCACTGATCACGTGGCTGATCATACAGAGATCCAGTGGCTGATCATGCACCGATCACGTCGCTGATCATGCACTGATCACGTGACTGCACATGCACTGTTCACGTAATTGTAGGCAATGATCACGTGGCTATCATGCACTGATCACGTGTCTATCATGCACTGAACTCGTGGCTGATCATACACTGATCACGTGTCTGCCCATGCACGAATCACGTGACTGCACATTCACTGACCACGTAATTGAAGGCAATGATAACGTGGATGTCATGCACTGATCACGGGGCTGATCATGCACTCCTCATGTGACTGAGCATGCACTGATCACGTAGATATCATGCATTGATCACTTGGCTATCATGCACTCAACACGTGGATGATCATACACTGATCACGTGATTGCACATGCACTGATCACGTGGCTGATCATACAGTGATCATGTGGCTGATCATGCACTGATTACGTGGCTGATCATGCACAGATCACGTAGCTATCATGCACTGAACACATGGCTATCATGCACTGATCACGTGACTGATCATGCACTGATCACGTCGCTGATCATGCACTGATCACGTGGCTGATCATCCACTAATCACGTGCCTGATCATGCACTGATCACGTGGCTGATTATGCATTGATCACGAAGCTGATCATACACTGATCACGTGACAATGCATGCACTAATCACATGGCTTATGATCCACTGCTCACTTGGTGATCGTGCACTGATCACGTGGCTGATCATACCCTGATCACGTGGCTGATCATGCACTTATCACGAAGCTGATCTTACACGGATCACGTTACTGTGCATGCACTGATCACGTGGCTGATCATGCACTGATCACGTGGATGAACATACAATGATCACATGACTGATCATGCACTGATCACGAGCCTGACCATGCACTGATCACGTGGCTGAACATGCACTGATCAGGAAGCTGATCATACACTGATCACATGACTCTGCATGCAATGATCACGTGGCTCATATTGCACTGATCACTTGGCTGATCATACACTGATCACGTGGCTGATCATGCAGTAATCACGGTGCGGATTATGCACTAATCACGTGGTTGATCATACACTGATCACGTGTCTATCATGCACTGATCACATGACTGTGCATTAACTGAACACGTACGTGTTCATGCACTGTTTACATGGCTATCATGCACTGATCACGTGGCTGCTCATGCATTGATCATGTAACTGATTATGCACTGTTGGCGTAGCTGTCATGCACTGATCACATGACTGCACATGCTATGATCACGTGACTGATCATGCACTGATCACGTGCCTGATCATGCACTGATCACGTGGCTGATCATGCACTGATGACGAAGCTGATCATACACTTAACACATGACTGTGCATGCACTGATCACATGGCTGATCATGCACTGATCATGTGGCTGAGCATGCACTGATCACTTAGCTATCATGCATTGATCACTTGGCTATCAGGCCCTGAACACGTGGCTGATCATACACTGATCACGTGACTGCACATGCACTGATCACGTGGCTGATCATACAGAGATCCAGTGGCTGATCATGCACTGATCACGTCGCTGATCATGCACTGATCACGTCATTGATCATGAACTGATCACGTGACTTAGCATGCAGTGATCTCGTGTCTGAATGGTGCTGATCATGTGACTAATCAAGAACTGATCACGTGGCTATCATGCACTGATCACGTGACTGATCATGCACTGATCACACAATTGATCCTGCACTGATCACATGGCTCATCACGCACTGATCCGGTGGCTGATCACACACGTATCACGTGACTGATCATGTACAGATCACGTGAATAATCATGAAGTGATCACGTGGCTATCCTGCACTGATCACGTGGATATCATGCACTGATCATGTGGCTGATCACACACGTATCACGTGACTGATCATGCACTGATCACGTGGCTATCATGCACTGATCACGTGGCTGATCATGCACAGATCACGTGACTGATCATGCACTGATCACGTGACTGATCATGCACAGATCACGTGACTGATCATGCACTGATCACGTGGCTATCATGCACTGCTCACGTGGCTGATCATGCAATGATCACGCAGCTACCATGTACTGGTCACATGACTGATCATGCACTGATCACAGAATTGATCATGCACTGTTCACCTGGCTTATCATGCATTGATCATGTGACTGATCATGTGCTGATCATGTTTGGTGTCACACACTGATCATGTGCCTCTGGAGGCAATGAACATAGAGCTGAGTAGGCAGGAATCAGTCAGCAGGCTATAATCATGGAACTCACCTCTGAGAAATCATGCTGCTCAGCTGGCAATAATCAAGTAGATGAGCAGGCAGGAATTACGCAGCACAGGTGGCAATTGTCACGGAGATGACAGGCAGGAATCGTGCAGCTCAGCTGGAAATTGTCAAGCAGATGAGCAGACAGTAATCACGCAGCTCAGCAGGCCCTGATCACGTGACTGAGCATGCACTGTTCACGTGGATGATCACACACCTATCACGTGACTGATCATGCACTGATCATGTGACTGATCATGCACTGATCACGTGGCTATAATGCACTGATCACTTGGCTGGACATACACTGATCACGTGCCTGGTCATGCACTGATCACGTGGCTGATCATGCACTGATCACGTGACTGATCATGCAATGATCTCGTGTCTGATCATGCACTGATCACGTGGCTATCATGCATTGCTCACGTGGCCTGTCATGCAGTGATCACGTGGCTATCATGCACTACTCACTTGGCTGACCATGCAATGATCATGTAGCTACCATGTACAGGTCACGTGAATGATCATACACCCGTCAGGTGACTGATCATGCACTGATCACGTGGCTATCATGCACTGATCACGAGACTGATCATGCACTGATCACGTCTATATCATGCACTGATCACGTGGATGATCATACACTAATCATGTGACAGATCATGCACTGATCACGTGGCTGATCATGCACTGATACCGTGACTGAGCATGGACTGATCACATGACTATCATGTAGTGATCACGTGACTTAATGGCGCTGATCATGTGACTGATCATGCGCTGATCATGTTTGCTATCATACACTGATCATGTGCCTCTGGAGGCAATAAACAAAGAGCTGAGTAGGCACGAATCAAACAGTCAGCAGGCAATAATCATGGAACTCAGCTGTGAGGAATCATGCTGCTCAGCTGGCAATAATCAAGCAGCTGAGCAGGCAGGAATTACACAGCACAGCTGGCAATTGTCAAGCAGATGACAGGCAGGAATCATGCAGCTCAGCTGGCAATTGTCAAGCAGATGAGCAGACACTAATCACGCAGCTCAGCAGGCCCGGATCACGTGACTGAGCATGCACTGTTCACGTGGCTGATCATACACTGATCACGTGATTCATCATGCACTGATCACATGGATATCATGCACTGATCACGTGGCTGATCATACACTGTTCACGTGTCTGACCATGCACTGATCACGTGGCTGATCATACACTGCTCACGTAACTGATCATGCACTGATCACGTGGCTATCATGCACTGAATACGTGGCTGAACATGCACTGTTCACGTGGCTGATAACACACCAGTCACGTGACATAACATGCACTGATCACGTGGCACTCATGCACTGATCACGTGGCTGATCATACTCTGCTCACGTAACTCATCATGCACACATCACGTTTCTATCATGCACTGCTCACGTGGCTCGTCATGGAATGATCACATAGCTACCATATACTGGTCACGTGACTGATCATGCACAGATCACGTAAATGATCATGCACTGTTCACGTGACTGATCATGTACTGATCACGTGACTGATCATGCACCGATCACGTGGCTGATCATGCACTGATCACGTAATTGATCATGCACTTATTATTTGGCTGATCATGCACTGATCACGTGGCTGATCATACTCTGATCACGTGACTGATCATGCACTGATCACGTGACTGATCATGCACTGATCACATAATTGATCCTGCACTGATCACATGGCTCATCACGCACTGATCCGGTGGCTGATCACACACGTATCACGTGACTGATCATGTACAGATCACGTGAATAATCATGAAGTGATCACGTGGCTATCCTGCACTGATCAGGTGGATATCATGCACTGATCATGTGGCTGATCACACACGTATCACGTGACTGATCATGCACTGATCACGTGGCTATCATGCACTGATCACGTGGTTATCATGCACTGATCACGTGGCTGATCATGCAATGATCACGTAGCTACCATGCACTGGTCACGTGACTGATCATGCATTGATCAGGTAATTGATCATGCACTGATCACGTGACTGATCATGCACAGATCACGTGACTGATCATGCACAGATCACGTGACTGATCATGCACTGATCACGTGGCTATCATGCACTGCTCACGTGGCTGATCATGCAATGATCACGCAGCTACCATGTACTGGTCACATGACTGATCATGCACTGATCACAGAATTGATCATGCACTGTTCACCTGGCTTATCATGCATTGATCATGTGACTGATCATGTGCTGATCATGTTTGGTGTCACACACTGATCATGTGCCTCTGGAGGCAATGAACATAGAGCTGAGTAGGCAGGAATCAGTCAGCAGGCTATAATCATGGAACTCACCTCTGAGAAATCATGCTGCTCAGCTGGCAATAATCAAGTAGATGAGCAGGCAGGAATTACGCAGCACAGGTGGCAATTGTCAAGGAGATGACAGGCAGGAATCGTGCAGCTCAGCTGGAAATTGTCAAGCAGATGAGCAGACAGTAATCACGCAGCTCAGCAGGCCCTGATCACGTGACTGAGCATGCACTGTTCACGTGGATGATCACACACCTATCACGTGACTGATCATGCACTGATCATGTGACTGATCATGCACTGATCACGTGGCTGATCATGCAATGATCACGTAGCTACCATATACTGGTCACGTGACTGATCATGCACAGATCACGTAAATGATCATGCACTGTTCACGTGACTGATCATGTACTGATCACGTGACTGATCATGCACCGATCACGTGGCTGATCATGCACTGATCACGTAATTGATCATGCACTTATCATTTGGCTGATCATGCACTGATCACGTGGCTGATCATACACTGATCACATAATTGATCCTGCACTGATCACATGGCTCATCACGCACTGATCCGGTGGCTGATCACACACGTATCACGTGACTGATCATGTACAGATCACGTGAATAATCATGAAGTGATCACGTGGCTATCCTGCACTGATCACGTGGATATCATGCACTGATCATGTGGCTGATCACACACGTATCACGTGACTGATCATGCACTGATCACGTTTCTATCATGCACTGATCACATGACTGTGCATTAACTGAACACGTACGTGTTCATGCACTGTTTACATGGCTATCATGCACTGATCACGTGGCTGATCATGCATTGATCACGTAACTGATTATGCACTGTTGGCGTAGCTGTCATGCACTGATCACATGACTGCGCATGCTATGATCACGTGACTGATCATGCACTGATCACGTGCCTGATCATGAACTGATCACGTGGCTGATCATGCACTGATCACGTGGCTTATCATGCACTGATCACGAAGCTGATCATACACTTAACACATGACTGTGCATGCACTGATCACATGGCTGATCATGCAGTGATCATGTGGCTGAGCATGCACTGATCACTTAGCTATCATGCATTGATCACTTGGCTATCATGCCCTGAACACGTGGCTGATCATACACTGATCACGTGACTGCACATGCACTGATCACGTCATTGATCATGAACTGATCACGTGACTTAGCATGCAGTGATCTCGTGTCTGAATGGTGCTGATCATGTGACTAATCAAGAACTGATCACGTGGCTATCATGCACTGATCACGTGACTGCGCATGCACTGATCACGTGGCTGATCATACACTGATCACGTGACTGCACATGCACTGATCTCGTGGCTGATCATACAGAGATCCAGTGGCTGATCATGCACTGAACACGTCGCTGATCATGCACTGATCACGTCATTGATCAGGAACTGATCACGTGACTTAGCATGCAGTGATCTCGTGTCTGAATGGTGCTGATCATGTGACTAATCAAGAACTGATCACGTGGCTATAATGCACTGATCACGTGACTGCGCATGCACTGATCATGTGGATGATCATACACTGATCACGTTACTGATCAGGCACTGATCACGTGACTGATCATTCACTGATCACGTGGCTATCATGCACTGATCACGTGACTGCACATGCACTGTTCACGTAATTGTAGGCAATGATCACGTGGCTATCATGCACTGATCACGTGTCTATCATGCACTGAACTCGTGGCTGATCATACACTGATCACGTGTCTGCCCATGCACGAATCACGTGACTGCACATTCACTGACCACGTAATTGAAGGCAATGATAACGTGGCTGTCATGCACTGATCACGGGGCTGATCATGCACTCCTCATGTGACTGAGCATGCACTGATCACGTAGATATCATGCATTGATCACTTGTCTATCATGCACTGAACACATGGCTGTTCATACACTGATCACGTGTCTGCACATGCACTGATCACGTGACTGCGCATTAACTGACACGTACCTGTTCATGCACTGTTGACGTGGCTATCATGCACTGATCACATGTCTATCATTCACTGATCACGTGACTGCGCATGAACTGAACACGTACCTGTTCATGCAATGCTTACGTGGCTATCATGCACTGTTCACGTGGCTGATCATGCATTGATCACGTGACTGATTATGCACTGATTGCGTAGATGTCATGCACTGATCACATGACTGCGCATGCCATGATCACGTGACTGATCATGCACTGATTACCTTGCGTATCATGCACTGATCACATGACGGCGCATTAACTGATCACGTGGATATTATACACTGATCAAGTGACAGATCATGCACTAATCACGTGACTGATCATGCACTGATCACGTGGTTATCATGCACTGATCACATGGCCATACACTCGTCACGAGGCTACCATGCACTGATCACGTGGCTGATTATACAATGATAACGTGACTGATCATGCACTGATCACGTGCCTGATCATGCACTGATCACGTGCCTGATCATGCACAGATCACGTGCCGGATCATGCACTGATCACATGGCTATACTACACTGATCACGTGACTGATAATGCACTCTTCAGCGGCCTGATCATCCACTGATCACGTGGCTGATTATGCACTGATCACGAAGCTGATCATACACTGATCACGTGACTATGCATGCACTGATCACATAGCTTATGATGCACTGCTCACGTGGGTGATCTGCACTGCTCACGTGGCTGATCATGCACTGATCACGTGGCTGATCATGCACTGATCACCAAGCTGATCATACACTGATCACGTGACTGTGCATGCACTGATCACATGGCTGATCATGCACTGATAACCTCGCTGATCATGGGCTGATAACGTGGCTAATCATGCACTAATCACGTTGCTTACAATGCACTAATCAGGTGGCTATCATGCACTGATCACGTGGCTGATCATACACTGATCACGTGACTGCGCATGCACTGATCACGTAACCGATCATGCACTGATCACGTGGCTATCATGCACTGATCACTTGTCTGTCATGCACTGATCACGTGACTGCGCATGTACTGAACACGTACCTGTTCATGCACTGTTTACGTGACTATCATGTACTGATCACGTGGATGATCATACAATGATCACATGACTGATCATGCACTGATCACGAGGTTGAGCATGCACTGATCACGTGGCTAATCTTGCACTGATCATGAAGTTGATCATACACTGACCACATGACTGTGCATGCACTGATCACTTGGCTCATATTGCACTGATCACGTGGCTGCTCATACACTGATCACGTGACTGTGCATACACTGATCACGTGACAGATCATGCACGGTTCACGTGGCTATCATGCACTGATCACGTGACTGCGCTTGAACTGATTACGGACCTGTTCATGCACTGTTTTCGTGGCTATCATGCACTGATCACGTGGCTGATCATGCATTGATCACGTGAATGATTATGCACTGATTGCGTAGGCTGTCATGCACTGATCACATGCGTTCACATGCCATGATCACGTGACTGATCATGCACTGATCACGTGGCTATCATGCACTGATCACGTGGCTAATCATACATTGATCACGTAACTAATCATGCACTGATCACGAAGCTGATCTTACACTGATCACGTGACAGTGCATGCATTGATTACGTGGCAGATCATGCACTGATCATGTGGCAGATAATGCACTGATCACGTGGTTAATCATACACTAACCAAGTGGCTGATCATGCACTAATCACATTGCGGAGCATGCACTGATCACGTGGCTGATCATGAACTGATCACGTGACTTAGCATGCAGTGATCTCGTGTCTGAATGGTGCTGATCATGTGACTAATCAAGAGCTGATCACGTGGTTATAATGCACTGATCACGTGACTGCGCATGCACTGATCATGTGGATGATCATACACTGATCACGTTACTGGTCAGGCACTGATCACGTGACTGATCATTCACTGATCACATGTCTATCATACACTGATCACGTGACTGCACATGCACTGTTAACGTAATTGTATGCAATGATTACGTGGCTATCATGCACTGATCACGTGTCTATCATGCACTGAACACGTGGCTGATCATACACTGATCACGTGTCTACCCATGCACGAATAACGTGACTGCACATTCACTGACCACATAATTGAAGGCAATGAGAACGTGGCTGTCATGCACTGATCACGGGGCTGATCATGCACTGCTCATGTGACTGAGCATGCACTGATCACGTAGATATCATGCATTGATCACTTGTCTATCATTCACTGAACACATGACTGATCATACACTGATCACATGACTGCACATGGACTGATCACGTGGCTGATCATACAGTGATCACGTGGCTGATCATGCACTGATAACGTGGCTAATCATGCACTAATCACGTTGCTTACCATGCACTGATCAGCTGGCTATCATGCACTGATCACGTGGCTGATCCTACACTGTTCACGTGACTGGGCAGGCACTGATCACGTGACCGATCATGCACTGATCACGTGGCTATCATGCACTGATTACTTGTCTATCATGCACTGATCACGTGACTGCGCATGTACTGAACACGTACCTGTTCATGCACTGTTTACGTGGAAATCATGCACTGATCACGTGGCTGATCATGCATTGATCACGTAACTGATTATGCACTGATGGCGTAGCTGTCATGCACTGATCACATGACTGCGCATGCTATGATCACGTGACTGATCATGCAGTGATCACGTGCTTGATCATACACTGATCACATGGCTGATCATGCACTGTTCACGTGGCTGATCATACAATGATCACGTGACTGCACATGCACTGATCACGTGGCTATCATGCACTGATCACGTGTCTATCATGCACTGGTCACATGACTGCGCATTAACTGAACACGTACCTATTCATGCACTGTTGACGTGCCTATCATGCACTGATCACGTGGCTGATCACGCATTGATCACGTGACTAATTATGCACTGATTGCGTAGCTGTCATGCACTGATCACATGACTGCACATGCACTGATCACGTGACTAATCATGCACTGATCACGTTCCGTACCATGCACTGATCACATGACAGCGCATGAAATGATCACGTGGATATTATACACTGATCAGGTGACAAATCATGCACTAATCACGTGACTGACCATGCACTGATAAAGTGGCTATCATGAACTGATCACGTGACAGATCATACACTAGTCACGTGGCTATCATGCACTGATCACGTGGCTGATCATACACTGATCACGTGACTGATCATGCACTGATCCCGTGCCTGATCATGCACTGATCACGTGCATGATCATGCACTGATCAGGTGACTGATCATCCACTGATCATGTGCCTGATCATGCACTGATCACGTGGCTGAATATGCACTGATCACATGGCTATCATACACAGATCACATGACTAATCATGCTCTCTTCATGGGCCTGATCATGCACTGATCACGTGGCTGATTATGCACTGATCCCGAAGCTGATCATACACTGATCACGTGACAATGCATGCACTAATCACATGGCTTATGATGCACTGCTCACGTGGGTGATCGTGCACTAAACACGTGGCTGATCATACCCTGATCACGTGGCTGATCATGCACTGATCACGTTGTGGATCATGCAGTGATCACGTGGCTGATAATACAGTGATCACGTGGCTGATCATGCACTGATCACGTGGATGATCATACAATGATCACATGACTGAACATGCACTGATCACGAGCCTGACCATGCACTGATCACGTGGCTGATCATGCAATGATCATGAAGCTGATCATACACTGATCACATGACTCTGCATGCAATGATCACGTGGCTCATATTGCACTGATCACGTGGCTGATCATACACTGATCACGTGGCTGATCATGCAGTAATCACGGTGTGGATTATGCACTAATCACGTGGTTGATCATACACTGATCACGTGTGTATCATGCACTGATCATGTGAGTGTGCATTAACTAAACACGTACCTGTTCATCCACTGTTTACATGGCTATCATGCACTGATCACGTGGCTGATCAAGCATTGATCACGTAACTGTGCATGCACTGATCACTTGGCTGATCTTGCACTGTTCATGTGGCTGATCATGCACTGATCACGTGGTTGATCATTCACTGATCACATGGCTGATCATGAACTAATCACGAAGCTGATCATACACTGATCACGTGACTCTGCATGCACTGATAACGTGGCTGATCATACACTGATCACGAGACGGCACATGCACTGATCTCCTGGCAGATCATGCACTGATCATGAAGCTGATGATACACTGATCACGGGACTGTGCATGCACTGATCATGTGTTTGATCCTGCACTGATCACCTGGCTGATCACACACTGATATACTTGCTATCATACACTGATCACGTGAGTGATCATGCCCTCTTCACGTGCCTGATAATAAACTGATCACGTGGCTGACCATGCACTGATCACGAAGCTGATGATACACTGATCACCTGACTGTGCATGCACTGAAAACATGGCTGAACATGCAATGATCACATGGGAGATCATGCACTGATCACGTGGCTGATCATTCAGTCTTCACTTGTCTGATCATGCACTGATCACGTGGCTGACCATGCACTGATCACGAAGCTGATCATACACTGACCACCTGACTGTGCATGCACTGATCACGTGGCTGAACATCAATGATCACGTGGCTGATCATGCACTGATCATGAACCTGATCATACACTGATCACATGACTCTGCATGCAATGATCACGTGGCTCATATTGCACTGATCACGTGGCTGATCATACACTGATCACGTGGCTGATCATGCAGTAATCACGGTGCGGATTATGCACTAATCACGTGGTTGATCATACACTGATCACGTGTGTATCATGCACTGATCATGTGAGTGTTCATTAACTGAACACGTACCTGTTCATCCACTGTTTACATGGCTATCATGCACTGATCACGTGGCTGATCAAGCATTGATCACGTAACTGTGCATGCACTGATCACTTGGCTGATCTTGCACTGTTCATGTGGCTGATCATGCACTGATCACGTGGTTGATCATTCACTGATCACATGGCTGATCATGAACTAATCACGAAGCTGATCATACACTGATCACGTGACTCTGCATGCACTAATAACGTGCCTGATCATACACTGATCATGAGACGGCACATGCACTGATCTCCTGGCAGATCATGCACTGATCATGAAGCTGATCATACACTGATCACGGGACTGTGCATGCACTGATCATGTGGTTGATCCTGCACTGATCACCTGGCTGATCACGCACTGATATACTTGCTATCATACACTGATCACGTGAGTGATCATGCCCTCTTCACGTGCCTGATAATGAACTGATCACGTGGCTGACCATGCACTGATCACGAAGCTGATGATACACTGATCACCTGACTGTTCATGCACTGAAAACATGGCTGAACATGCAATGATCACATGGGAGATCATGCACTGATCACGTGGCTGATCATTCAGTCTTCACTTGTCTGATCATGCACTGATCACGTGGCTGACCATGCACTGATCACGAAGCTGATCATACACTGATCACCTGACTGTGCATGCACTGATCACGTGGCTGAACATCAATGATCACGTGGCTGATCATGCACTGATCACGAAGTTGATCATACACTGATTACGTGACTGTGCATGCACTGATCACGTGCCTGATCATGCACTAATCACGTGGCTGATCATGCACTGATAACGTGGGTGATCATGCACTCTTCACTTGCCAGATCATGCATTGATAACGTGGCTGATAATGCACTGAAGACGAAGCTGATCATACACTGATCATGGGACAATGCATGCACTGATCACGTGGCTGATCATGCACTGATCACGTGGGTGATCATGCTCTGATCATGTGGCTGATCATACACTGATCACGTGACTGATTAGGCACTAATCACGTTGCGGATCATGCACTGATCACGCAGCTGATCATACACTGATCATGAGGCTGTTCATGCACTCATCACGTGTCTGATCATACACTGATCACATTACTGAAAATGCACTGATCACGTGACTTATCATGCACTGATCACGTGGCTCATCATGCACTTATCACGAAGCTGATCATACACTGATTACGTGACTGTGCATGCACTGATCACTTGGCTGATCTTGCACTGTTCATGGGGCTGATCATGCACTGATCACGTGGTTGATCATACACTGATCACGTGGCTGTTCATGAACTAATCACGAAGCTGATCATACACTGATCAGGTGACTGTGCATGCACTGATCACGTGCCTGATCATACACTGATCACGAGACTGCATATGCACTGATCACGTGGCTGATCATGACTTGATCACGAAGCTCATCATACACTGATCACGTGACTGTGGATGCACTGATCTCGTGGCTGAACATGCGAAGATCACGTGGCTGATCATGCACTGATCACGTGTCTGTTGAGGCACTGATCACGTGGGAGATCATGCACTGATCACGTGGCTGATCATGCACTCTTCACGTGCCTGATCATGCACTGATCACGTGGCTGACCATGCACTGATCACGAAGCTGATCATACACTGATCTCGTGTCTGTGCATGCACTGATCCCATGCTGAACATGCAATGATCACGTGGCTGATCATGCACTGATCACGAAGCTGATCATACAATGGTCACGTGACTGTGCATGCACTGATCTCGTGGCTGATCATACAGTGATCACGTGGCTGATCATGCACTGATTACATGGCTGATCATGCACTGATCACGTAGCTATCATTCACTTATAACATGGCTATCATGCACTGATCACGTGGCTGATCATACACTGATCATGAAGCTGTTCATGCACTCATCACGTGTCTGATCATACACTGATCACATTACTGATAATGCACTGAACACGTGCCTGATCATTCACTGATCACGTGGCTCATCATGCACTGATCACGAAGCTGATCATACACTGATTACGTGACTGTGCATGCACTGATCACTTGGCTGATCTTGCACTGTTCATGTGGCTGATCATGCACTGATCACGTGGTTGATCATACACTGATCACGTGGCTGATCATGAACTAATCACGAAGCTGATCATACATTGACCACGTGACTGTGCATGCACTGATCACGTGGCTGAACATGCAATGATCACGTGGGAGATCATGCAATGATCACGTGGCTGATCATTCACTCTTCACTTGTCTGATCATGCAGTGATCACGTGGCTGATCATGCACTGATCACGAAGCTGATCATACACTGATCACGTTACTGTGCATGCACGGATCACCTGGCTGATCATGCACTGATCACCTGGCTGATCATGCACTGATCACCTGGCTGATCATGCACTGATAACTTTGCTATCATACATTTATTACGTGACTGATCATGCGCACTTGACGTGCCTGATCATGCACTGATCACATGACTGATCATGCACTCGTCACCTGCCTGATCCTGCACTGATCACGTGGCTGATCATGCACTGATCACGAAGCTGATCATACACTTGTCACGTGACTGCGCATGCACTTTTCACGTGGCTCATCATACAGTGATCACGTGGCTGATCCTGCACTGATCACGTAGTTATCATGCACTGATCACATGGCTATCATGCACTGATCCCATGGCTCATCATGCATTGATCACGTGACTGATCATGCAGGGGTCACGTGGCTATCATGCACTGATCACGTGGCTGATCATACACTGATCACGTGCCTGATCATGCACTGATCACGTGGCTGATCATGCACTGATCACGAAGCTGATCATACACTAATTTTGTGACTATGCATGCACTGATCACATGGCTGATCATGCACTGATCACGTGGCTGATCATGCACTCTTCACTTGCCAGATCATGCATTCATAACGTGGCTGACCATGCACTGATCATGTGGCTGATAATGCACTGAAGACGAAGCTGATCATACAGTGATCATGGGACAATGCATGCACTGATCACGTGGCTGATCATGCACTGATCACGTGGGTGATCATGCTCTGATCACGTGGCTGATCATACACTGATCACGAAGCTGATCATACTCTGATCACATGAGTGTGCATGCACTGATCACGTGGGTGATCATGAACTGATCACGTGGCTTATCATACACTGCTCACGTGGCTGATCATGCACTAATTATGTTGTGGATGATGCACTGATCACGTGGCTGATCATACACTGATCACGTGGGTGATCATGAACTGATCACGTGGCTGATCATACACTGATCACATGAATGATCATACACTAATCACGTTGTGGATCATGCACTGATCACGTGGCTGATCATACACTGATCACGTGGCTGATCTTGCACTTATCACGTGGCTGATCATACAGTGATTACATGAATGATCATGCACTAATTACGTTGTAGATTATGCACTGATCACATGACTGTGCATGTATTGATCACGTGGCTGATCATGCAATGAACACGTGGCTGATTATACACTGATCACATTAGTGATCATGCACTGTTCACATGCCTGAACATTCACTGATCACGTGGCTGATCATGCACTGATCACGAAGCTGATCATACCCTGATCACATAACTGTGCATGCCACTGATCACGTGGCTGATCATGCACTGATCATGGGGCTGATCATACACTGATCACGTGGCTGAACATACTCTGATCACGTGGCTGATCAGGCACTGATCACGTGGTGATCATACTCTGAACACGAAGCTGAAAATACACTGATCACGTGACTGCATGCACTGATCACATGGCTATCATGCACTGATCAGGTGTCTATCATGCACTGATCACGTGACTGCGCATTATCTGAACACATACCTGTTCATGCACTGTTACGTGGCTATCATGCACTGATCACGTAGCTGATCATGCACTGATCACGTTGCGTATCATGCACTGATCACATGACGGCACATGAACTAATCACGTGGATATTATACACTGATCAGGTGACATATCATGCACTACTCACGTGACTGATCATGCACTGATCACGTGGCTATCATGCACTGATCACGTGACTGATTCATGCACTAGACATGTCGCTATCATGCACTGATCACGTGGCTGTTCATACAGAGATCACGTGACTGATCATGCACTGATCACGTGCCTGATCATACTCCAATCACGTGAGTGTGCATGCACTGATCACGTGGCTGATCATGCACTAATCACGTTGTGGATGATGCACTGATCACGTGGCTGATCATACACTGATCACATGACTGATCATGAACTAATCACGTTGTGGATCATGCACTGATCACGTGGCTGTTCTTGCACTTATCACGTGGCTGATCATACAGTGATTACATGACTGATCATGCACTAATCACGTTGTGGATCATGCACTGATCACATGAATGTGCATGCATTGATCATGTGGCTGATCATGCACTGATCACGTGGCTGATCATGCACTGATCACGAAGCTGATCATACACTGATCACAGGACTGTGCATGCACTGATCATGTGGCTGATCATGCACTGATCATGTGGCTGATGATACACTGATCACGTGGCTGATCAGGCACTGATCACGTGGCTGATCGTACTCTGAACACGAAGCTGAAAATACACTGATCACGAGACTGCATGCACTGATCACTTGACTGCGCATGCACTGATCACAGTGGATGATAATACGCTGATCACTTGACTGCCTATGCACTAAAAAAATGGCTGATCATGCACTGAATTCACATGACTGATCATGCACTGATCCACGTGACTGATCATGCATAGATCACGTGGACTATCATGCACTGATCACTTGATTGTGCATGCAATAATCACGTGGATGATCACGCATTTATCACGTGCCTGATCCATGCACTAATCACATGGCGGAACATGAACTGATCACGTGACTTAGCATGCAGTGATCTCGTGTCTGAATGGTGCTGATGCATTTGACTAATCAAGAATTGATCACGTGGGCTATAATGCACTGATCACGTGACTGCACATGCAGTTTTCACGTATTGTAGACAATGATCACGTGGCTATCATGCACTGATCACGTGTCTACCATGCACTGAACACGTGGCTGATCAAACACTGATCACGTGCTGATCATGCACTGATCACGTTGGATCATGCACGCATGTGGATGATATACACTGATGACGTTACTGATCAGGCACTGATGACGTTACTGATCAGGCACTGATCACGTGGCTATTATGCACTGATCACGGGACTGCACATGCAGTGTTTCACAGTAATTGTAGACAATGATCACGTGCTGATCTTGCACTGATCCCGTGGCTGATAATGCACTGATCACTTGACTGATCATGCACTGATCACGTGTCAGATCATGCACTACCCACCTGACTGATCATGGACTGATCACGTACTGATCATGCACTGACATCGAGCCTGATCATGCATGATCACGGGCCTGTTCATGCACTGATCACGTGGCTATCCGCACTGATCACGAGGACGATCATAACACTGATCACGTGACTGTGCATTCAATGATCACTTGGCTGATCATGTATGCTCACATGGCTGATCA
>NW_020191093.1:0-81925 GCF_002263795.3 Bos taurus
GATCAGGCCTGATCAAGCCACCGTGATCAGTGTATCATCAGAGCACATGTCAGTTGCGATATCACCACTGATCAAGGCATGCACATTCCTGTGATATCAGTAATGATCAGCTTCGTGATCAGTGCATGACAGCCACGTGATCAGTGCGATGATCAGCCACATGATCAATGCAGTGCACGATTCATGTGGTCGTGCATGATCCACAACGTGATTAGTGCATGATCCAGTCATGTAATCACTGATAGATCCCACGTGATACAGTGGCAAGAACACCACACCGTGATTCAGTGCATGATCCACAACCCGTGATTAGGTTCATGATCAGTCATGTGATCATGGATGAACAGCCACCGTTGATCAGTGCATCACCACAACGGTATTAGTGCGATATCAGCCACGTGATCAGTGCATGCACAACTCACGTAGATCAGAGTAATGATCACCACGTTAAATCAAGTGACCTGATCATCACTAAATACAGTAGCTGATCAGTACATCGGTATGTATGCCATATTTTTTACAGGCATAGCCAGTCACGTACAGATGCAATTAAGCCAGATATCGTATCTTGGATTATAACACACTATCAGCACAATTCAGACACGAGATCACTGCATTGCTAAAGTTACCAATCATGCTGAATCAGCACTGGATCAGCTGCCTGAATAAGGCCAACAGGCTGATCAGTGGTATGATCAGCCACGTGATCAGTGCATGATAGCCACTGACATCAGTGCAGAATCATCACGTATACAGGCAGGATCCACAAATCAGTATGATTAGTCTATGAATCCAGTATGAATCAATGTATGCTCATCCACGTGATCAGTGCCGATGATCAGACCTTATATCAGTGCCAATGAATCAAGACTCAACCAAATGATCAGTGACAATGAATAGCACTGATCAGTGAGTGAGCAGCCACGTGATCATTCATGATCCCCACCCACGATGTCCAGAGCAATAGATCCCCACGTGATCATGCATGATCAGCACTGAATCAGAGTAGATCAGCATCGTAATCACTAGACATGATCAGCTGCGTATCAGTGCCTATGATCCAGACATCGTGAAAATCAGACTAGCAGACCAGCCACCAGAGTATCCAGTCGACAATCAGACCACATCCTATCAGTGCATATCAGACGCACCCTACCAGTGCATGAACGCAAATGAACTAGATGACATGATCAGTCCAGCCAACAAGTGCGAATTAAAGTACAGACACCGGAATCAAGAGGCAGAATCGCCATATGAATCGGCACATTATAGCTACGTAATCTGTGCATGACAGATCCACTAATCCAGGCATTATCAGCACACGATCACAAATATGAATAGCCAAGCGTGAATTCAGTATGTGAACCGTAGGATCAGTGCTATGATCAGTCAAGTGATCATTCATGCAACAGATCAACTGATCACTTATGCTCACAACCACGTGAATCAGTGCAAATCATCCACTGATAATAAGTGATGCAGAGTCACAATTCAGTGTTCATGATAGGCTTCGGAACAGTTAAGCATATTTAGTTACTGATATAATGTATTAGATAAAGCCATAAATTAGTGCATTTGAGATGCCACAGTGATCAGTGTAGATCGAGTCAGCAGTGATCAGTGCATTATGCAAAGCACAGTGGAATCAGTGCAATTGAATCAGCCCGTGTCAGTATACCATATCAGCCAAGTGTCATTGCATAGCAAGTCACGTGATCAGTTGAAAATTATCAACCTCATGAATCAGTGCAGGATCAGCCCACATGTGATCAGAATGAACACAGAGCCCAACGTAGATCAGATGCATAATCAGTCCATGATCAGTCCACTATCAGTCCAATATCAGTCACAGTGAAAGTGCGATAAGATCAGAACGTGAATCAGTGCATGATCAGTCAAAATGCCATCAGGCATTATCAGCCACGTGTGATACAGTCTTGCAAAGATCAAGACCACGTAATCAGTAGCATTGATCCAGAGCACGTGAAGAATGCATGATCTGTCACTTGATCATGTATATAATCACAGTGACAGATGACAAGCCATCATAAGTGATTCAATGAACAAATGAATACGCCAAGAGATCAGTGACAAATGCTCGTAACAACGTGAGAAAAATGCATGAATGCACCACGTGAAGATCAGTGCATGATAGCAACCACGAAAACAAATTGCATAAACAGTTATGTGTTTCAATTAATGCGACAAGAACGTACTCAAGTCTGCACACACGTGATCATGCATGATATCCATGTGAAATCAGTGCCATGCTCAGTCACAGTGATCAGGTATTTTCTCAGCTTTCAAATTTACAAGAAGTATAAGATATCAGCACACATAGATCAGTAAGCACATGTCAAACCACGTTATCAGATCGAACAGCTGCACAGTTATGTGATCAGGATATAATAAATCAGCTTCTAATGTATCAAGTACCCCGTTATCAGCAGCTGATCAGACTGAATTATAATCAGGCACTACAAGGATGAACAGTGCAGAATAGAACATCATAAATAGTGTCAGAGGTAATTGATCAGCCACAGTGTTCATTGCATATCAGAACACAAACCGTGATCAATAATGCCAACAGTCATTATCAAGTCGCAAATCTACAATGTGAATTAGTGCAAATGATCACATTCATTAAAATCACGTATGATCAGCCCCTTAGATAGATGGCAGATCCAGACACACCGTGATCAGTGTTACGATCAGCCACGATGAAGTATGCACGTTCCACAAGCTTGAAATTAGTGCAATGATCATTCAGTGAATACAGCTGATGAGCAGACCACGTGATCATTCATGATCCCCCACAAGTGTCAGGCATGATCGAGCACGTATCAGGCAATGATCAGCCACGTCGAATACAGTTATAATGAATCAGCACAGATAGATTCATTTTGACAAATTCAGTGTAAGTGATCAGTGAACATGATACAGCCACGTGATCAGTTCTATGATCCCCACTGTGCCAGTGCAATGATCAGCCCACGAATAATCAGTGATGATCAGCCACGGGATGCGAGTGTATGATCAGCCACATGAATCAGTGATAGTCCACTATATCACCACGATGCCAATCACAGCGATTCCACAAATGTGATTATGACATATCAGTCAACGTGGCTGATCGTACTCTGAACACGAAGCTGAAAATACTCTGATCACACGAGACTTGCATGCACTGATCACTTGACTGCGCATGCACTGATCACGGGATGATAATACGCTGATCACTTGACTGCTTATACACTAAAAAAATGGCTGATCATGCACTGATCACTTGACTGATCACGCACTGATTAATCATGTGCTGGTCACGTGGCTATCATGCACTGATCACTTGGCTGATCATACACTGATCACGTGACTGACCATGCATAGATCACGTGACTATCATGCACTGATCACTTGATTGTGCATGCAGTAATCACGTGGATGATCCGCATTTATCACGTGGCTGATCATGCACTAATCACATGGCGGAACATGAACTGATCACGTGACTTAGCATGCAGTGATCTCGTGTCTGAATGGTGCTGATCATGTGACTAATCAAGAACTGATCACGTGCATAATGCACTGATCACGTGACTGGCATGCACTGATTTTGTGGATGATAATACATGATGACATTACTGATCAGGCACTGATCACGTGACTGATCATTACTGATCACGTGGGCAATTATGCACTGATCACGGGACTGCACATGCAGTGTTCACGTAATTGTAGACAATGATCACGTGGCTATCATGCACTGATCACGTGTTTCTATCATGCACTGAACACGTGGCTGATCAAACACTGATCACGTGGCTGATCATGGCACTAATCACTTTGTGGATCATGCACTGATTCATGGTGGATCATACACTGATCACATGACTGATCATGCACTGATCACGGTGCCTGATCATGCACTGATCCCGTGGCTGATCATGCACTGATCACGTTTGCAGATCATGCACTCATCACGTGGCTGATCATACAATGATCACGTGGCTGATCATGCACTGATCACATGTATGTTCGTACACTGATCACGTGGCTGATCATGCACAAATCCCATTGCATATCATGCTCTGATCAGGTTGCTATCATGTACTGATCACGTGGCTGATCATACAGTGATCACGTGACTGACCATGCACTGATTACGTGGCTATCATGCCCTGATCACGTGGCTGATCATGCAATGTTAACCTGGCTATAATACACTGATCTCGTGACTGATCATGCATTCTTCACGTGCCTGATCATGCACTGATCACGTGGCTGATCTTGCACTGATCACGTGGCTGATAATGCACTGATCATGAGCCTGATCATGCACTGATCACGGGCCTGTTCATGCACTGATCACGTGGCTGATCCTGCACTGATCAAGAGGCTGATCATACACTGATCACGTGACTGTGCATGCAATGATCACTTGGCTGATCATGTACTGATCACGTGGCTGATATGCACTGATCACGTGGCTGATCATGCACTGATCATGAAGCTGATCATGCAATGATCACGTGGCTGATCATACACTGATCAAGTGGCTGATCATGCAATGATCACGTGGCTGATCATGCACTGATCACGTGGGGGATCATGAACTGATCACGTGGCTGTTCTTGCACTTATCACGTGGCTGATCATACAGTGATTACATGACTGATCGTGCACTAATCACGTTGTGGATCATGCACTGATCACATGAATGTGCATGCATTGATCATGTGGCTGATCATGCACTCGTCACGTGGCTAATCATGCACTGATCACATGTATGTTCGTACACTGGTCACGTGGCTGATCATGCAAAAATCCCATTGCATATCATGCTCTGATCAGGTTGCTATCATGCACTGATCACGTGGCTGTTCATACAGTGATCACGTGACTGACCATGCACTGATCATGTGGCTGATCATGCACTGATCATGTGGCTGATGATACACTGATCACGTGGCTGATCAGGCACTGATCACGTGGCTGATCGTACTCTGAACACGAAGCTGAAAATACACTGATCACGAGACTGCATGCACTGATCACTTGACTGCGCATGCACTGATCACGTGGATGATAATACGCTGATCACTTGACTGCTTATGCACTAAAAAAATGGCTGATCATGCACTGATCACATGACTGATCATGCACTGATTAATCATGTGCTGGTCACGTGGCTATCATGCACTGATCACTTGGCTGATCATACACTGATCACGTGACTGACCATGCATAGATCACGTGACTATCATGCACTGATCACTTGATTGTGCATGCAGTAATCACGTGGATGATCACGCATTTATCACGTGGCTGATCATTCACTAATCACATGGCGGAACATGAACTGATCACGTGACTTAGCATGCAGTGATCTCGTGTCTGAATGGTGCTGATCATGTGACTAATCAAGAACTGATCACGTGGCTATAATGCACTGATCACGTGACTGCGCATGCACTGATCATGTGGATGATAATACACTGATGACGTTACTGATCAGGCACTGATCACGTGACTGATCATTCACTGATCACGTGTCTATTATGCACTGATAATGTGGCTTATCATACACTGATCACCTAAATAATCATGCACTGATCACGTGGCAATCTTGCTCTGATCACGTGGTTGATCAGGCACTGATCACTTAGCTATCATGCACAGATCACGTGACTGCGCAAGAATTGATCACTTAGATATCATAGACAGGACACGTGACAGATCATGCACTGATCACGTGACTGATCATGCACTGATCTGGTGGCTATCATGCATTGATCACGTGGTTGATCATACACTGATCACGTGACTGATCATGCACTGATCACCTGGCTATCATGCACTAATCACGTAGCTTGATCTGGAACAGATCACGTGACTAATCATGCAGTGATCACGTCTCTATCATGCCACTGATCTCGAGATTGCGCATGGCACTGATCATATGGATGATCACACCACTGATCACGTGACAGATCATGCACTGAACACGTGACTTTTCATGCACTGATCATGTGACTGAGCATGCACTGATCACGTAGCTGATCTGCACTGATCACGAAGTTGATCATACACTGATCATGTGACTGAGCATGCACTGATCACATAGCTGATCATGCACTGATCACGAAGTTGATCATACACTGATCACGTGAGTGTGCATGCACTGATCACGTGGCGGATCATGCAATGATCACGTGGCTGATCATGCACTGATCACGTAGCTCTCATGCACTGATCACATGTCAATCATGCCCGGATCCCGTGGCTGATCATGCACTGATCACGTGACTGATCATGCACTAGTCACCTGGCTATCATGCCTAATCCCGTGGCTGATCATACACTGACCACGTGACTGATCATGCACTGATCACGTGGCTGATCATGCACTGATCTCGAAGCTGATCATACACTGATCACGTGAGTGTGCATGCAATGATCACATTGCTGATCATGCACTGATCACGTGGCTGAACATGCTCTGATCCCGTGGGTGATCATGCACTTATCACGGTGGCTTATCATACACTGATCACGTGGCTGATCATGCACTAATTACGTTGTGGATGATGCACTGGTCACGTGGCTGATCATACACTGATCACATGACTGATCATGCACTAATCACATTGTGGATCATGCACTGATCACGTGGCTGATAATACACTGATTATGTGGCTGATCATACACTGATCACGTGGCTGATCATGCACTGATCACGTGGCTGATCATGCACTGAGCACGTGGGGGATCATGAACTGATCACGTGGCTGATCATGCACTGATCACGAAACTGATTATGCAATGATCACGTGGCTGATCATACACTGATCACGTGGCTGATCATGCACTGATCACGTGGCTGATCATGCACTGATCACGTGGGGGATCATGAACTGATCACGTGGCTGCTCATACACTGATCACATGAATGATCATGCACTAATCACGTTGTGGATCATGCACTCATCACGTGGCTGATCGTACACTGATCACGTGCTGATCTTGCACTTATCACGTGGCTGATCATACAGTGATTACATGAATGATCATGCACTAATCACATTGTAGATTATGCACTGATCACATGACTGTGCATGTATTGATCACGTGGCTGATCATGCAATGAACACGTGGCTGATCATACACTGATCACATTACTGATCATGCACTGTTCACGTGCCTGATCATTCACTGATCACGTGGCTGATCACGCACTGATCATGAAGCTGATCATACCCTGATCACATAACTGTGCATGCACTGATCACGTGGCTGATCAGGCACTGATCACGTGGCTGATCATACTCTGAACATGAAGCTGAAAATACACTGATCACGTGACTGCATGCACTGATCACATGGCTATCATGCACTGATCACGTGTTTATCATGCACTGATCACGTGACTGCGCATTAACTGAACACATACCTGTTCATGCACTGTTTACGTGGCTATCATGCACTGATCACGTGGCTCATCATGCATTAATCACGTGACTGAGCATGCACTGATCTCCTTGCGTATCATGCACTGATCACATGACGGTGCATGAACTGATCACGTGAATATTATACACTGATCAAGTGACAGATCATGCATTCTTCACGTGCCTGATCATGCACTGATCACGTGGCTGATCTTGCACTGATCACGTGGCTGATAATGCACTGATCACTTGACTGATCATGCACTGATCACGTGTCTGATCATGCACTACTCACGTGACTGATCATGGACTGATCACGTGACTGATCATGGACTGATCATGCACTGATCACTGGCCTGTTCATGCACTGATCACATGGCTGATCCTGCACTGATCACGAGGCTGATAATACACTGATCACGTGACTGTGCATGCAATGATCACTTGGCTGATCATGTACTGATCACGTGGCTGATCATGCACTGATCACGTGACTGCATATGCACTGATCACGTGACTGATCAGCACTGATCACGTGGCAATCATGCACTAATTACGTGGCTTATCATACATTAATCACGTAACTAAATATGCACTGATCACGAAGCCTATCATACACTGATAATGTGACTCTGCATGCACTAATCACGTGGATGATCATGCACTGATCACGTGGCTGAGCATACAGTGATCACGTGACTGTGCATGAACTGATCACTTGACTGATCATGCACTGATCACCTGACTGCACATGCACTGATCACGTGGCTAATCATACTGTGATCAAGTGGCTGATAATGCACTGATTACGTGGCTGATCATGCACAGATCACGTAGCTATCATGTGCCGATCACATGGCGATCATGCCCTGATCCCGTGTCTGATCATGCACTGATCGCGTGACTGATCATGCACTAGTCACTTGGCTATCATGCACTGATCAGGTGGCTGATATGCACTGATAACGTGGCTGATATGCACTGATCACGTGGCTGGTCATGCACTGATCACGAAGCTGATCATGCACTGATCACGAAGCTGATCATGCAGTGATCACGTGGCTGATCATACACTGATCACGTGGCTGATCATGCAATGATCACGTGGCTGATCATGCACTGATCACGTGGGGGATCATGAACTGATCACGTGGCTGCTCATACAATGATCACGTGGCTGATCATGCACTGATCATGTGTCTGATCATGCACTGATAAAGTGGTTGATCATGCACTGATCACGTGGCTGAGCATACATTGATTACATGACTGATCATGCACTAATCACGTTGTGGATCCTGCACTGATCACGTGACTGATCATGCACTAGTCACGTGGCTATCATGCACTGATCACGTGGCTGATCATACACTGATCACGTGCCTGATCATGCACTGATCACGTGCCTGATCATGCACTGATTGCGTAACTTAGCATGCAGTGATCTCGTGTCTGAATTGTGCTGATCATGTGACTAATCAAGAACTGATCACCTGGCTATAATGCACTGATCACGTGACTGGGCATGCACTGAAAATATGGATGACCATACACTGATCACGTAACTGATCACGCACTGATCATGTGACTGATCAGGCACTGATCACGTGGCTGATCATACACTGATCACGTGAGTGTGCATGCACTGATCACGTGGCTGATCATGCACTAATCACGTTGTGGATGATGCACTGATCACGTGGCTGTTCATACACTGATCACATGACTGATCATGAACTAATCACGTTGTGGATCATGCACTGATCACGTGGCTGTTCTTGCACTTATCACGTGGCTGATCATACAGTGATTACATGACTGATCATGCACTAATCACTTTGTGGATCATGCACTGATTCATGGTGGATCATACACTGATCACATGACTGATCATGCACTGATCACGTGCCTGATCATGCACTGATCCCGTGGCTGATCATGCACTGATCACGTTGCAGATCATGCACTCATCACGTGGCTGATCATACAATGATCACGTGGCTGATCATGCACTGATCACATGTATGTTCGTACACTGATCACGTGGCTGATCATGCACAAATCCCATTGCATATCATGCTCTGATCAGGTTGCTATCATGTACTGATCACGTGGCTGATCATACAGTGATCACGTGACTGACCATGCACTGATTACGTGGCTATCATGCCCTGATCACGTGGCTGATCATGCAATGTTAACCTGGCTATAATACACTGATCTCGTGACTGATCATGCATTCTTCACGTGCCTGATCATGCACTGATCACGTGGCTGATCTTGCACTGATCACGTGGCTGATAATGCACTGATCATGAGCCTGATCATGCACTGATCACGGGCCTGTTCATGCACTGATCACGTGGCTGATCCTGCACTGATCACGAGGCTGATCATACACTGATCACGTGACTGTGCATGCAATGATCACTTGGCTGATCATGTACTGATCACGTGGCTGATCATGCACTGATCACGTGACTGATTATGCACTGATCACATAACTATCATGCAGTGATCACATGACTTCACGTGCCATGATCACGTGACTGATCATGCACTGATCACATGGCTATCATGCACTGATAATGTGGCTTATCATACATTGATCACCTAAATAATCATGCACCGATCACGTGGCAATCTTGCTCTGATCACGTGGTTGATCAGGCACTGATCACTTAGCTATCATGCACTGATCACATGACTGCGCAAGAACTGATCACTTAGATATCATAGACAGGACACGTGACAGATCATGCACTGATCACGTGACTGATCATGCACTGATCTGGTGGCTATCATGCATTGATCACGTGGTTGATCATACACTGATCACGTGACTGATCATGCACTGATCACCTGGCTATCATGCACTGATCACGTAGCTGATCTGGAACAGATCTCGTGACTAATCATGCAGTGATCACGTCGCTATCATGCCCTGATCTCGAGATTGCGCACGCACTGATCATATGGATGATCACACACTGATCACGTGACAGATCATGCACTGAACACGTGACTTATCATGCACTGATCACGTGACTGCACATGCACTGATCATGTGACTGAGCATGCACTGATCACGTAGCTGATCATGCACTGATCACAAAGTTGATCATACACTGATCACGTGAGTGTGCATGCGCTGATCACGTGGCGGATCATGCAATGATCACGTGGCTGATCATGCTCTGATCACGTAGCTCTCATGCACTGATCACATGTCAATCATGCCCGGATGCCGTGGCTGATCATGCACTGATCGGGTGACTGATCATGCACTAGTCACCTGGCTATCATGCCTAATCCCGTGGCTGATCATACACTGACCACGTGACTGATCATGCACTGATCACGTGGCTGATCATGCACTGATCTCGAAGCTGATCATACACTGATCACGTGAGTGTGCATGCAATGATCACATGGCTGATCATGCACTGATCACGTGGCTGAACATGCTCTGATCCCGTGGGTGATCATGCACTTATCACGTGGCTTATCATACACTGATCACGTGGCTGATCATGCACTAATCACGTTGTGGATGATGCACTGGTCACGTGGCTGATCATACACTGATCACATGACTGATCATGCACTAATCACGTTGTGGATTATGCACTGATCACGTGGCTGACAATACACTGATTACGTGGCTGATCATACACTGATCACGTGGCTGATCATGCACTGATCACGTGGCTGATCATACTCTGATTACGTGAATGATCATACACTGATTACGTGGCTGATCATACACTGATCACGTGGCTGATCATACTCTGATCACGTGGATGATCATACACTGATCACGTGACTGCATATGCACTGATCACGTGACTGATCAGGCACTGATCACGTGGCTATCATGCACTGATTACGTGGCTTATCATACATTAATCACGTAACTAAATATGCACTGATCACCAAGCCTATCATACACTGATAATGTGACTGTGCATGCACTAATCACGTGGATGATCATGCACTGATCACGTGGCTGAGCATACAGTGATCACGTGACTGTGCATGAACTGTTCACTTGGCTGATCATGCACTGATCACGTGACTGCACATGCACTGATCACGTGGCTGATCATACTGTGATCAAGTGGCTGATAATGCACTGATTACGTGGCTGATCATGCACAGATCACGTAGCTATCATGTGCCGATCACATGGCGATCATGCCCTGATCCCGTGGCTGATCATGCACTGATCGCCTGACTGATCATGCACTAGTCACTTGGCTATCATGCACTGATAAGGTGGCTGATATGCACTGATCACGTGGCTGATATGCACTGATCACGTGGCTGATCATGCACTGATCATGAAGCTGATCATGCAATGATCACGTGGCTGATCATACACTGATCAAGTGGCTGATCATGCAATGATCACGTGGCTGATCATGCACTGATCACGTGGGGGATCATGAACTGATCACGTGGCTGTTCTTGCACTTATCACGTGGCTGATCATACAGTGATTACATGACTGATCGTGCACTAATCACGTTGTGGATCATGCACTGATCACATGAATGTGCATGCATTGATCATGTGGCTGATCATGCACTCGTCACGTGGCTAATCATGCACTGATCACATGTATGTTCGTACACTGGTCACGTGGCTGATCATGCAAAAATCCCATTGCATATCATGCTCTGATCAGGTTGCTATCATGCACTGATCACGTGGCTGTTCATACAGTGATCACGTGACTGACCATGCACTGATCATGTGGCTGATCATGCACTGATCATGTGGCTGATGATACACTGATCACGTGGCTGATCAGGCACTGATCACGTGGCTGATCGTACTCTGAACACGAAGCTGAAAATACACTGATCACGAGACTGCATGCACTGATCACTTGACTGCGCATGCACTGATCACGTGGATGATAATACGCTGATCACTTGACTGCTTATGCACTAAAAAAATGGCTGATCATGCACTGATCACATGACTGATCATGCACTGATCACTTGACTGATCATGCACTGATTAATCATGTGCTGGTCACGTGGCTATCATGCACTGATCACTTGGCTGATCATACACTGATCACGTGACTGACCATGCATAGATCACGTGACTATCATGCACTGATCACTTGATTGTGCATGCAGTAATCACGTGGATGATCACGCATTTATCACGTGGCTGATCATTCACTAATCACATGGCGGAACATGAACTGATCACGTGACTTAGCATGCAGTGATCTCGTGTCTGAATGGTGCTGATCATGTGACTAATCAAGAACTGATCACGTGGCTATAATGCACTGATCACGTGACTGCGCATGCACTGATCATGTGGATGATAATACACTGATGACGTTACTGATCAGGCACTGATCACGTGACTGATCATTCACTGATCACGTGTCTATTATGCACTGATAATGTGGCTTATCATACATTGATCACCTAAATAATCATGCACTGATCACGTGGCAATCTTGCTCTGATCACGTGGTTGATCAGGCACTGATCACTTAGCTATCATGCACAGATCACGTGACTGCGCAAGAATTGATCACTTAGATATCATAGACAGGACACGTGACAGATCATGCACTGATCACGTGACTGATCATGCACTGATCTGGTGGCTATCATGCATTGATCACGTGGTTGATCATACACTGATCACGTGACTGATCATGCACTGATCACCTGGCTATCATGCACTAATCACGTAGCTGATCTGGAACAGATCACGTGACTAATCATGCAGTGATCACGTCTCTATCATGCACTGATCTCGAGATTGCGCATGCACTGATCATATGGATGATCACACACTGATCACGTGACAGATCATGCACTGAACACGTGACTTTTCATGCACTGATCATGTGACTGAGCATGCACTGATCACGTAGCTGATCATGCACTGATCACGAAGTTGATCATACACTGATCATGTGACTGAGCATGCACTGATCACATAGCTGATCATGCACTGATCACGAAGTTGATCATACACTGATCACGTGAGTGTGCATGCACTGATCACGTGGCGGATCATGCAATGATCACGTGGCTGATCATGCACTGATCACGTAGCTCTCATGCACTGATCACATGTCAATCATGCCCGGATCCCGTGGCTGATCATGCACTGATCACGTGACTGATCATGCACTAGTCACCTGGCTATCATGCCTAATCCCGTGGCTGATCATACACTGACCACGTGACTGATCATGCACTGATCACGTGGCTGATCATGCACTGATCTCGAAGCTGATCATACACTGATCACGTGAGTGTGCATGCAATGATCACATTGCTGATCATGCACTGATCACGTGGCTGAACATGCTCTGATCCCGTGGGTGATCATGCACTTATCACGTGGCTTATCATACACTGATCACGTGGCTGATCATGCACTAATTACGTTGTGGATGATGCACTGGTCACGTGGCTGATCATACACTGATCACATGACTGATCATGCACTAATCACATTGTGGATCATGCACTGATCACGTGGCTGATAATACACTGATTATGTGGCTGATCATACACTGATCACGTGGCTGATCATGCACTGATCACGTGGCTGATCATGCACTGAGCACGTGGGGGATCATGAACTGATCACGTGGCTGATCATGCACTGATCACGAAACTGATTATGCAATGATCACGTGGCTGATCATACACTGATCACGTGGCTGATCATGCACTGATCACGTGGCTGATCATGCACTGATCACGTGGGGGATCATGAACTGATCACGTGGCTGCTCATACACTGATCACATGAATGATCATGCACTAATCACGTTGTGGATCATGCACTCATCACGTGGCTGATCGTACACTGATCACGTGGCTGATCTTGCACTTATCACGTGGCTGATCATACAGTGATTACATGAATGATCATGCACTAATCACATTGTAGATTATGCACTGATCACATGACTGTGCATGTATTGATCACGTGGCTGATCATGCAATGAACACGTGGCTGATCATACACTGATCACATTACTGATCATGCACTGTTCACGTGCCTGATCATTCACTGATCACGTGGCTGATCACGCACTGATCATGAAGCTGATCATACCCTGATCACATAACTGTGCATGCACTGATCACGTGGCTGATCAGGCACTGATCACGTGGCTGATCATACTCTGAACATGAAGCTGAAAATACACTGATCACGTGACTGCATGCACTGATCACATGGCTATCATGCACTGATCACGTGTTTATCATGCACTGATCACGTGACTGCGCATTAACTGAACACATACCTGTTCATGCACTGTTTACGTGGCTATCATGCACTGATCACGTGGCTCATCATGCATTAATCACGTGACTGAGCATGCACTGATCTCCTTGCGTATCATGCACTGATCACATGACGGTGCATGAACTGATCACGTGAATATTATACACTGATCAAGTGACAGATCATGCATTCTTCACGTGCCTGATCATGCACTGATCACGTGGCTGATCTTGCACTGATCACGTGGCTGATAATGCACTGATCACTTGACTGATCATGCACTGATCACGTGTCTGATCATGCACTACTCACGTGACTGATCATGGACTGATCACGTGACTGATCATGGACTGATCATGCACTGATCACTGGCCTGTTCATGCACTGATCACATGGCTGATCCTGCACTGATCACGAGGCTGATAATACACTGATCACGTGACTGTGCATGCAATGATCACTTGGCTGATCATGTACTGATCACGTGGCTGATCATGCACTGATCACGTGACTGCATATGCACTGATCACGTGACTGATCAGCACTGATCACGTGGCAATCATGCACTAATTACGTGGCTTATCATACATTAATCACGTAACTAAATATGCACTGATCACGAAGCCTATCATACACTGATAATGTGACTCTGCATGCACTAATCACGTGGATGATCATGCACTGATCACGTGGCTGAGCATACAGTGATCACGTGACTGTGCATGAACTGATCACTTGACTGATCATGCACTGATCACCTGACTGCACATGCACTGATCACGTGGCTAATCATACTGTGATCAAGTGGCTGATAATGCACTGATTACGTGGCTGATCATGCACAGATCACGTAGCTATCATGTGCCGATCACATGGCGATCATGCCCTGATCCCGTGTCTGATCATGCACTGATCGCGTGACTGATCATGCACTAGTCACTTGGCTATCATGCACTGATCAGGTGGCTGATATGCACTGATAACGTGGCTGATATGCACTGATCACGTGGCTGGTCATGCACTGATCACGAAGCTGATCATGCACTGATCACGAAGCTGATCATGCAGTGATCACGTGGCTGATCATACACTGATCACGTGGCTGATCATGCAATGATCACGTGGCTGATCATGCACTGATCACGTGGGGGATCATGAACTGATCACGTGGCTGCTCATACACTGATCACGTGGCTGATCATGCACTGATCATGTGTCTGATCATGCACTGATAAAGTGGTTGATCATGCACTGATCACGTGGCTGAGCATACATTGATTACATGACTGATCATGCACTAATCACGTTGTGGATCCTGCACTGATCACGTGACTGATCATGCACTAGTCACGTAGCTATCATGCACTGATCACGTGGCTGATCATACACTGATCACGTGCCTGATCATGCACTGATCACGTGCCTGATCATGCACTGATTGCGTAACTTAGCATGCAGTGATCTCGTGTCTGAATTGTGCTGATCATGTGACTAATCAAGAACTGATCACCTGGCTATAATGCACTGATCACGTGACTGGGCATGCACTGAAAATATGGATGACCATACACTGATCACGTAACTGATCACGCACTGATCACGTGACTGATCAGGCACTGATCACGTGGCTGATCATACACTGATCACGTGAGTGTGCATGCACTGATCACGTGGCTGATCATGCACTAATCACGTTGTGGATGATGCACTGATCACGTGGCTGTTCATACACTGATCACATGACTGATCATGAACTAATCACGTTGTGGATCATGCACTGATCACGTGGCTGTTCTTGCACTTATCACGTGGCTGATCATACAGTGATTACATGACTGATCATGCACTAATCACGTTGTGGATCATGCACTGACCACATGAATGTGCATGCATTGATCATGTGGCTGATCATACACTGATCACGTGGCTGATCATGCACTGATCACGAAGCTGATATTACACTGATCACAGGACTGTGCATGCACTGATCATGTGGCTGATCATGCACTGATCATGTGGCTGATGATACACCGATCACGTGGCTGATCAGGCACTGATCACGTGGCTGATCGTACTCTGAACACGAAGCTGAAAATACTCTGATCACGAGACTGCATGCACTGATCACTTGACTGCGCATGCACTGATCACGTGGATGATAATACGCTGATCACTTGACTGCTTATACACTAAAAAAATGGCTGATCATGCACTGATCACTTGACTGATCACGCACTGATTAATCATGTGCTGGTCACGTGGCTATCATGCACTGATCACTTGGCTGATCATACACTGATCACGTGACTGACCATGCATAGATCACGTGACTATCATGCACTGATCACTTGATTGTGCATGCAGTAATCACGTGGATGATCACGCATTTATCACGTGGCTGATCATGCACTAATCACATGGCGGAACATGAACTGATCACGTGACTTAGCATGCAGTGATCTCGTGTCTGAATGGTGCTGATCATGTGACTAATCAAGAACTGATCACGTGGCTATAATGCACTGATCACGTGACTGCGCATGCACTGATTTTGTGGATGATAATACACTGATGACATTACTGATCAGGCACTGATCACGTGACTGATCATTCACTGATCACGTGGCAATTATGCACTGATCACGGGACTGCACATGCAGTGTTCACGTAATTGTAGACAATGATCACGTGGCTATCATGCACTGATCACGTGTCTATCATGCACTGAACACGTGGCTGATCAAACACTGATCACGTGGCTGATCATGCACTAATCACTTTGTGGATCATGCACTGATTCATGGTGGATCATACACTGATCACATGACTGATCATGCACTGATCACGTGCCTGATCATGCACTGATCCCGTGGCTGATCATGCACTGATCACGTTGCAGATCATGCACTCATCACGTGGCTGATCATACAATGATCACGTGGCTGATCATGCACTGATCACATGTATGTTCGTACACTGATCACGTGGCTGATCATGCACAAATCCCATTGCATATCATGCTCTGATCAGGTTGCTATCATGTACTGATCACGTGGCTGATCATACAGTGATCACGTGACTGACCATGCACTGATTACGTGGCTATCATGCCCTGATCACGTGGCTGATCATGCAATGTTAACCTGGCTATAATACACTGATCTCGTGACTGATCATGCATTCTTCACGTGCCTGATCATGCACTGATCACGTGGCTGATCTTGCACTGATCACGTGGCTGATAATGCACTGATCATGAGCCTGATCATGCACTGATCACGGGCCTGTTCATGCACTGATCACGTGGCTGATCCTGCACTGATCACGAGGCTGATCATACACTGATCACGTGACTGTGCATGCAATGATCACTTGGCTGATCATGTACTGATCACGTGGCTGATCATGCACTGATCACGTGACTGATTATGCACTGATCACATAACTATCATGCAGTGATCACATGACTTCACGTGCCATGATCACGTGACTGATCATGCACTGATCACATGGCTATCATACACTGATATTGTGGCTTATCATACATTGATCACCTAAATAATCATGCACTGATCACGTGGCAATCTTGCTCTGATCACGTGGTTGATCAGGCACTGATCACTTAGCTATCATGCACTGATCACATGACTGCGCAAGAACTGATCACTTAGATATCATAGACAGGACACGTGACAGATCATGCACTGATCACGTGACTGATCATGCACTGATCTGGTGGCTATCATGCATTGATCACGTGGTTGATCATACACTGATCACGTGACTGATCATGCACTGATCACCTGGCTATCATGCACTGATCACGTAGCTGATCTGGAACAGATCTCGTGACTAATCATGCAGTGATCACGTCGCTATCATGCCCTGATCTCGAGATTGTGCACGCACTGATCATATGGATGATCACACACTGATCACGTGACAGATCATGCACTGAACACGTGACTTATCATGCACTGATCACGTGACTGCACATGCACTGATCATGTGACTGAGCATGCACTGATCACGTAGCTGATCATGCACTGATCACGAAGTTGATCATACACTGATCACGTGAGTGTGCATGCGCTGATCACGTGGCGGATCATGCAATGATCACGTGGCTGATCATGCTCTGATCACGTAGCTCTCATGCACTGATCACATGTCAATCATGCCCGGATGCCGTGGCTGATCATGCACTGATCGGGTGACTGATCATGCACTAGTCACCTGGCTATCATGCCTAATCCCGTGGCTGATCATACACTGACCACGTGACTGATCATGCACTGATCACGTGGCTGATCATGCACTGATCTCGAAGCTGATCATACACTGATCACGTGAGTGTGCATGCAATGATCACATGGCTGATCATGCACTGATCACGTGGCTGAACATGCTCTGATCCCGTGGGTGATCATGCACTTATCACGTGGCTTATCATACACTGATCACGTGGCTGATCATGCACTAATCACGTTGTGGATGATGCACTGGTCACGTGGCTGATGATACACTGATCACATGACTGATCATGCACTAATCACGTTGTGGATCATGCACTGATCACGTGGCTGATAATACACTGATTACGTGGCTGATCATACACTGATCACGTGGCTGATCATGCACTGCTCACGTGGCTGATCATACTCTGATTACGTGGATGATCATACACTGATTACGTGGCTGATCATACACTGATCACGTGGCTGATCATGCACTGATCACATGGCTGATCATACTCTGATCACGTGACTGCATATGCACTGATCACGTGACTGATCAGGCACTGATCACGTGGCTATCATGCACTGATTACGTGGCTTATCATACAATAATCACGTAACTAAATATGCGCTGATCACGAAGCCTATCATACACTGATAATGTGACTGTGCATGCACTAATCACGTGGATGATCATGCACTGATCACGTGGCTGAGCATACAGTGATCACGTGACTGTGCATGAACTGATCACTTGGCTGATCATGCACTGATCACGTGACTGCACATGCACTGATCACGTGGCTCATCATACTGTGATCAAGTGGCTGATAATGCACTGATTACGTGGCTGATCATGCACAGATCACGTAGCTATCATGTGCCGATCACATGGCGATCATGCCCTGATCCCGAGGCTGATCATGCACTGATCGCCTGACTGATCATGCACTAGTCACTTGGCTATCATGCACTGATCAGCTGGCTGATATGCACTGATCACGTGGCTGATATGCACTGATCACGTGGCTGATCATGCACTGATCACGAAGCTGATCATGCAATGATCACGTGGCTGATCATACACTGATCAAGTGGCTGATCATGCAATGATCACGTGGCTGATCATGCACTGATCACGTGGGGGATCATGAACTGGTCACGTGGCTGCTAATACACTGATCACGTGGATGATCATGCACTAATCACGTTGTGGATGATGCACTGATCACGTGGCTGAGCATACACTGATCACGTGGCTGATCTTGCACTTATCACGTGGCTGATCATACAGAGATTACATGACTGATCATGCACTAATCACGTTGTGGATCATGCACTGATCACGTGACTGATCATGCACTAATCACGTGGCAATCATGCACTGATCACATGGCTGAACGTACACTGATCACGTGACTGATCATGCACGGATCATGTGCCTGATCATGCACTGATTGCATCAATTAGCATGCAATTATGTCGTGTCTGAATTGTGCTTATCATGTGACTAATCAAGAACTGATCATGTGGCTGAAATGCACTGATCACGTGACTGTGCACACACTGAAAATATGGATGATCATACACTGATCACTTCACTGATCACGCACTGATCACGTTACTGATCATGCACTGATCACGTGGATGATCATGAACTGATCACGTGGCTGATCATACACTGCTCACGTGGCTGATCATGCACTAATTACTTTGTGGATGATGCACTTATCACGTGGCTGATCATACACTGATCACGTGGGTGATCATGAACTGATCACGTGGCTGATCATACACTGATCACGTGGCTGATCTTGCACTTATCACGTGGCAGATCATACAGTGATTACATGAATGACCATGCACTAATCACGTTGTAGATTATGCACTGATCACATGACTGTGCATGTATTGATCACGTGGCTGATCATGCAATGAACACGTGGCTGATCATACACTGATCACATTACTGATCATGCACTGTTCACGTGCCTGATCATTCACTGATCACGTGGCTGAACATGCACTGATCACGAAGCTGATCCTACCCTGATCACATAACTGTGCATTCACTGATCACGTGGCTGAACATGCACTCATCATGTGGCTGATCATACACTGATCACGTGGCTGAACATACTCTGATCACGTGGCTGATCAGGCACTGATCACGTGGCTGATCAGGCACTGATCACGTGGCTGATCATACTCTGAACATGAAGCTGAAAATACACTGATCACGTGACTGCATGCACTGATCAGATGGCTATCATGCACTGATCACGTGACTGCGCATTAACTGAACACATACCTGTTCATGCACTGTTTACGTGGCTATCATGCACTGATCACGTGGCTCATCATGCATTAATCACGTGACTGAGCATGCACTGATCTCGTTGCGTATCATGCACTGATCACATGACGGTGCATGAACTGATCACGTGAATATTATACACTGATCAAGTGACAGATCATGTACTAATCACGTGACTGATCATGCACTGATCACGTGGCTATCATGCACTGATCACGTGGCTGATAATGCACTGATCACTTGACTGATCATGCACTGATCACGTGTCTGATCATGCACTACTCACTTGACTGATCATGGACTGATCACATGCCTGATCATGCACTGATCATGAGCCAGATCATGCAATGATCACGGGCCTGTTCATGCACTGATCACGTGGCTGATCCTGCACTGATCACGAGGCTGATCATACACTGATCACGTGACTGTGCATGCAATGATCACTTGGCTGATCATGTACTGATCACGTGGCTGATCATGCACTGATAACCTGGCTATCATCCACTGATCACGTGAGTGATCATGCACTCTTCACGTGCATGATCATGCACTGATCACGTGTCTTAGCATGCACTAACCATGTTGCTGATCATGCAATGGTCATGTGGCTATCATGCACTGTTTACCTGGCTGATCATGCACTGATCACATGGCTGTAATACACTGACCACTTGACTGTGCATGCACTGATCATGTGGATGATTATACACTGATCACGTGACTGATCATGCACTGATCATGTGTCTGATCATGCACTGATAAAGTGGTTGATCATGCACTGATCACGTGGCTGAGCATACAGTGATTACATGACTGATCATGCACTAATCACGTTGTGGATCATACACTGATCACGTGCCTGATCATGCACTGATCCCGTGCCTGATCATGCACTGATTGCGTAACTTAGCATGCAGTGATCTCGTGTCTGAATTGTGCTGATCATGTGACTAATCAAGAACTGATCACGTGGCTATAATGCACTGATCATGTGACTGGGCACGCACTGAAAATATGGATGAGCATACACTGATCACGTCACTAATCACGAACTGATCACGTGACTGATCATGCACTGATCACGTGGCTGATCCTGCACTGATAACGAAGCTGATCATAGTCTGATCACGTGAGTGTGCATGCACTGATCACGTGGCTGATCATGCACTGATCACGTGGCTGATCATGCACTGATCACGTGGGTGATCATGAACTGATCACTTGGCTGATCATACACTGCTCACGTGGCTGATCATGCACTAATCACTTTGTGGATGATGCACTGATCACGTGGCTGATCATACACTGATCACGTGGGTGATCATGAACTGATCACGTGGCTGATCATACACTGATCACCTGAATGATCATGCACTAATCACGTTGTGGATCATGCACTGATCACATGGCTGATCAGGCACTGATCACGTGGCTGATCATACTCCAATCACGTGAGTGTGCATGCACTGATCACGTGGCTGATCATGCACTAATCACGTTGTGGATGATGCACTGATCACGTGGCTGTTCATACACTGATCACATGACTGATCATGAACTAATCACGTTGTGGATCATGCACTGATCACGTGGATGTTCTTGCACTTATCACGTGGCTGATCATACAGTGATTACATGACTGATCATGCACTAATCACGTTGTGGATCATGCAGTGATCACATGAATGTGCATGCATTGATCATGTGGCTGATCATGCACTGATCACGTGGCTGATCAGGCACTGATCACAGGACTGTGCATGCACTGATCATGTGGCTGATCATGCACTGATCATGTGGCTGATGATACACTGATCACGTGGCTGATCAGGCACTGATCACGTGGCTGATCGTACTCTGAACACGAAGCTGAAAATACACTGATCACGAGACTGCATGCACTGATCACTTGACTGCGCATGCACTGATCACGTGAATGATAATACGCTGATCACTTGACTGCTTATGCACTAAAAAAATGGCTGATCATGCACTGATCACATGACTGATCATGCACTGATCACTTGACTGATCACGCACTGATTAATCATGTGCTGGTCACGTGGCTATCATGCACTGATCACTTGGCTGATCATACACTGATCACGTGACTGACCATGCATAGATCACGTGACTATCATGCACTGATCACTTGATTGTGCATACAGTAATCACGTGGATGATCACGCATTTATCACGTGGCTGATCATTCACTAATCAAATGGCGGAACATGAACTGATCACGTGACTTAGCATGCAGTGATCTCGTGTCTGAATGGTGCTGATCATGTGACTAATCAAGAACTGATCACGTGGCTATAATGCACTGATCACGTGACTGCACATGCACTGATTTTGTGGATGATAATACACTGATGACGTTACTGATCAGGCACTGATCACGTGACTGATCATTCACTGATCACGTGGCAATTATGCACTGATCACGGGACTGCACATGCAGTGTTCAAGTAATTGTAGACAATGATCACGTGGCTATCATGCACTGATCACGTGTCTATCATGCACTGAACACGTGGCTGATCAAACACTGATCACGTGGCTGATCATGCACTGATCACGTGGCTGATCATGCACTAATCACTTTGTGGATCATGCACTGATTCATGGCGGATCATACACTGATCACATGACTGATCATGCACTGATCACGTGCCTGATCATGCACTGATCCCGTGGCTGATCATGCACTGATCACGTTGCAGATCATGCACTCATCACGTGGCTGATCATACAATGATCACGTGGCTGATCATGCACTGATCACATGTATGTTCGTACACTGATCACGTGGCTGATCATGCACAAATCCCATTGCATATCATGCTCTGATCAGGTTGCTATCATGTACTGATCACGTGGCTGATCATACAGTGATCACGTGACTGACCATGCACTGATTACGTGGCTATCATGCACTGATCACGTGGCTGATCATGCAATGTTAACCTGGCTATAATACACTGATCTCGTGACAGATCATGCATTCTTCAGGTGCCTGATCATGCACTGATCACGTGGCTGATCTTGCACTGATCTCGTGGCTGATAATGCACTGATCACTTGCCTGATCATGCACTGATCACGGGCCTGTACATGCACTGATCACGTGGCTGATCCTGCACTGATCACGAGGCTGATCATACACTGATCACGTGACTGTGCATGCAATGATCACTTGGCTGATCATGTACTGATCACGTGGCTGATCATGCACTGATAACCTGGCTATCATCCACTGATCACGTGAGTGATCATGCACTCTTCACGTGCATGATCATGCACTGATCACGTGTCTTAGCATGCACTAACCATGTTGCTGATCATGCAATGGTCATGTGGCTATCATGCACTGTTTACCTGGCTGATCATGCACTGATCACATGGCTGTAATACACTGACCACTTGACTGTGCATGCACTGATCATGTGGATGATTATACACTGATCACGTGACTGATCATGCACTGATCATGTGTCTGATCATGCACTGATAAAGTGGTTGATCATGCACTGATCACGTGGCTGAGCATACAGTGATTACATGACTGATCATGCACTAATCACGTTGTGGATCATACACTGATCACGTGACTGATCATGCACTAATCACGTTGTGGATCATGCAGTGATCACATGAATGTGCATGCATTGATCACGTGGCTGATCATGCACTGATCACGAAGCTGATATTACACTGATCACAGGACTGTGCATGCACTGATCATGTGGCTGATCATGCACTGATCATGTGGCTGATGATACACTGATCACGTGGCTGATCAGGCACTGATCACGTGGCTGATCGTACTCTGAACAGGAAGCTGAAAATACACTGATCACGAGACTGCATGCACTGATCACTTGACTGCGCATGCACTGATCACGTGAATGATAATACGCTGATCACTTGACTGCTTATGCACTAAAAAAATGGCTGATCATGCACTGATCACATGACTGATCATGCACTGATCACTTGACTGATCACGCACTGATTAATCATGTGCTGGTCACGTGGCTATCATGCACTGATCACTTGGCTGATCATACACTGATCACGTGACTGACCATGCATAGATCACGTGACTATCATGCACTGATCACTTGATTGTGCATGTAGTAATCACGTGGATGATCACGCATTTATCACGTGGCTGATCATTCACTAATCACATGGCGGAACATGAACTGATCACGTGACTTAGCATGCAGTGATCTCGTGTCTGAATGGTGCTGATCATGTGACTAATCAAGAACTGATCACGTGGCTATAATGCACTGATCACGTGACTGCACATGCACTGATTTTGTGGATGATAATACACTGATGACGTTACTGATCAGGCACTGATCACGTGACTGATCATTCACTGATCACGTGGCAATTATGCACTGATCACGGGACTGCACATGAAGTGTTCACGTAATTGTAGACAATGATCACGTGGCTATCATGCACTGATCACGTGTCTATCATGCACTGAACACGTGGCTGATCAAACACTGATCACGTGGTTGATCATGCACTGATCACGTGGCTGATCATGCACTAATCACTTTTTGGATCATGCACTGATTCATGGTGGATCATACACTGATCACATGACTGATCATGCACTGATCACGTGCCTGATCATGCACTGATCCCGTGGCTGATCATGCACTGATCACGTTGCAGATCATGCACTCATCACGTGGCTGATCATACAATGATCACGTGGCTGATCATGCACTGATCACATGTATGTTCGTACACTGATCACGTGGCTGATCATGCACAAATCCCATTGCATATCATGCTCTGATCAGGTTGCTATCATGTAATGATCACGTGGCTGATCATACAGTGATCACGTGACTGACCATGCACTGATTACGTGGCTATCATGCACTGATCACGTGGCTGATCATGCAATGTTAACCTGGCTATAATACACTGATCTCGTGACTGATCATGCATTCTTCAGGTGCCTGATCATGCACTGATCACGTGGCTGATCTTGCACTGATCTCGTGGCTGATAATGCACTGATCACTTGCCTGATCATGCACTGATCCCGGGCCTGTTCATGCACTGATCACATGGCTGATCCTGCACTGATCACGAGGCTGATCATACACTGATCACGTGACTGTGCATGCAATGATCACTTGGCTGATCATGTACTGATCACGTGGCTGATCATGCACTGATCACGTGACTGATTATGCACTGATCACATAGCTATCATGCACTGATCACATGACTTCGCATTCCATGATCACGTGACTGATCATGCACTGATCACGTGGCTATCATGCACTGATAATGTGGCTTATCATACATTGATCACCTAAATAATCATGCACTGATCACGTGGCGATCTTGCTCTGATCACGTGGTTGATCAGGCACTGATCACTTAGCTATCATGCACTGATCACATGACTGCGCAAGAACTGATCACTTAGATATCATAGACAGGACACGTGACAGATCATGCACTGATCACGTGACTGATCATGCACTGATCTGGTGGCTATTATGCATTGATCACGTGGTTGATCATACACTGATCACGTGACTGATCATGCACTGATTACCTGGCTATCATGCACTAATCACGTAGCTGATCTGGAACAGATCTCGTGACTAATCATGCAGTGATCACGTCGCTATCATGCCCTGATCTCGAGATTGCGCACGCACTGATCATATGGATGATCACACACTGATCACGTGACAGATCATGCACTGAACACGTGACTTATCATGCACTGATCACGTGACTGCACATGCACTGATCATGTGACTGAGCATGCACTGATCACGTAGCTGATCATGCACTGATCACGAAGTTGATCATACACTGATCACGTGAGTGTGCATGCACTGATCACGTGGGGGATCATGCAATGATCACGTGGCTGATCATGCACTGATCACGTAGCTCTCATGCACTGATCACATGTCAATCATGCCCGGATCCCGTGGCTGATGATGCACTGATCGCGTGACTGATCATGCACTAGTCACCTGGCTATCATGCCTAATCCCGTGGCTGATCATACACTGATCACGTGAGTGTGCATGCAATGATCACGTGACTGAACATGCTCTGATCACGTGGGTGATCATGCACTTATCACGTGGCTTATCATACACTGATCACGTGGCTGATCATGCACTGATCACGTTGTGGATGATGCACTGGTCACGTGGCTGATCATACACTGATCACATGACTGATCATGCACTAATCACTTTGTGGATCATGCACTGATCACGTGGCTGACAATACACTGATTACGTGGCTGATCATACACTGATCACGTGGCTGATCATGCACTGATCACGTGGCTGATCATACTCTGATTACGTGGATGATCATACACTGATTACGTGGCTGATCATACACTGATCACGTGGCTGATCATACTCTGATCACGTGGATGATCATACACTGATCACGTGACTGCATATGCACTGATCACGTGACTGATCAGGCACTGATCACGTTTCTATCATGCACTGATTACGTGGCTTATCATACATTAATCACGTAACTAAATATGCACTGATCACGAAGCCTATCATACACTGATAATGTGACTGTGCATGCACTAATCACGTGGATGATCATGCACTGATCACGTGGCTGAGCATACAGTGATCACGTGACTGTGCATGAACTGTTCACTTGGCTGATCATGCACTGATCACGTGACTGCACATGCACTGATCACGTGGCTCATCATACTGTGATCAAGTGGCTGATAATGCACTGATTACGTGGCTGATCATGCACAGATCACGTAGCTATCATGTGCCGATCACATGGCGATCATGCCCTGACCCCGTGGCTGATCATGCACTGATCGCCTGACTGATCATGCACTAGTCACTTGGCTATCATGCACTGATCAGGTGGCTGATATGCACTGATCACGTGGCTGATATGCACTGATCACGTGGCTGATCATGCACTGATCACGAAGCTGATCATGCAATGATAACGTGGCTGATCATACACTGATCACGTGGCTGATCATGCCATGATCACGTGGCTGATCATGCACTGATCACGTGGGGGATCATGAACTGATCACGTGGCTGCTCATACAGTGATCACGTGGATGATCATGCACTAATCACGTTGTGGATGATGCACTGATCACGTGGCTGAGCATACACTGATCACGTGGCTGATCTTGCACTTATCACGTGGCTGATCATACAGAGATTACATGACTGATCATGCACTAATCACGTTGTGGATCATGCACTGATCACGTGACTGATCATGTGCTAATCACGTGGCAATCATGCACTGATCACATGGCTGAACATACACTGATCACGTGACTGATCATGCACGGATCATGTGCCTGATCATGCACTGATTGCGTAAATTAGCATGCAGTTATGTCGTGTCTGAATTGTGCTTATCATGTAACTAATCAAGAACAGATCATGTGGCTGAAATGCACTGATCACGTGACTGTGCACACACTGAAAATATGGATGATCATACACTGATCACTTCACTGATCACGCACTGATCACGTGACTGATCATGCACTGATCACGTGGATGATCATGAACTGATCACGTGGCTGATCATACACTGCTCACGTGGCTGATCATGCTCTAATTACTTTGTGGATGATGCACTGATCATGTGGCTGATCATACACTGATCACGTGGGTGATCATGAACTGATCACGTGGCTGATCATACACTGATCACGTGGCTGATCTTGCACTTATCACGTGGCTGATCATACAGTGATTACATGAATGACCATGCACTAATCACGTTGTAGATTATGCACTGACCACATGAATGTGCATGCATTGATCATGTGGCTGATCATGCACTGATCACGTGGCTGATCATGCACTGATCACGAAGCTGATATTACACTGATCACAGGACTGTGCATGCACTGATCATGTGGCTGATCATGCACTGATCATGTGGCTGATGATACACTGATCACGTGGCTGATCAGGCACTGATCACGTGGCTGATCGTACTCTGAACACGAAGCTGAAAATACTCTGATCACGAGACTGCATGCACTGATCACTTGACTGCGCATGCACTGATCACGTGGATGATAATACGCTGATCACTTGACTGCTTATACACTAAAAAAATGGCTGATCATGCACTGATCACTTGACTGATCACGCACTGATTAATCATGTGCTGGTCACGTGGCTATCATGCACTGATCACTTGGCTGATCATACACTGATCACGTGACTGACCATGCATAGATCACGTGACTATCATGCACTGATCACTTGATTGTGCATGCAGTAATCACGTGGATGATCACGCATTTATCACGTGGCTGATCATGCACTAATCACATGGCGGAACATGAACTGATCACGTGACTTAGCATGCAGTGATCTCGTGTCTGAATGGTGCTGATCATGTGACTAATCAAGAACTGATCACGTGGCTATAATGCACTGATCACGTGACTGCGCATGCACTGATTTTGTGGATGATAATACACTGATGACGTTACTGATCAGGCACTGATCACGTGACTGATCATTCACTGATCACGTGGCAATTATGCACTGATCACGGGACTGCACATGCAGTGTTCACGTAATTGTAGACAATGATCACGTGGCTATCATGCACTGATCACGTGTCTATCATGCACTGAACACGTGGCTGATCAAACACTGATCACGTGGCTGATCATGCACTAATCACTTTGTGGATCATGCACTGATTCATGGTGGATCATACACTGATCACATGACTGATCATGCACTGATCACGTGCCTGATCATGCACTGATCCCGTGGCTGATCATGCACTGATCACGTTGCAGATCATGCACTCATCACGTGGCTGATCATATAATGATCACGTGGCTGATCATGCACTGATCACATGTATGTTCGTACACTGATCACGTGGCTGATCATGCACAAATCCCATTGCATATCATGCTCTGATCAGGTTGCTATCATGTACTGATCACGTGGCTGATCATACAGTGATCACGTGACTGACCATGCACTGATTACGTGGCTATCATGCCCTGATCACGTGGCTGATCATGCAATGTTAACCTGGCTATAATACACTGATCTCGTGACTGATCATGCATTCTTCACGTGCCTGATCATGCACTGATCACGTGGCTGATCTTGCACTGATCACGTGGCTGATAATGCACTGATCATGAGCCTGATCATGCACTGATCACGGGCCTGTTCATGCACTGATCACGTGGCTGATCCTGCACTGATCACGAGGCTGATCATACACTGATCACGTGACTGTGCATGCAATGATCACTTGGCTGATCATGTACTGATCACGTGGCTGATCATGCACTGATCACGTGACTGATTATGCACTGATCACATAACTATCATGCAGTGATCACATGACTTCACGTGCCATGATCACGTGACTGATCATGCACTGATCACATGGCTATCATACACTGATAATGTGGCTTATCATACATTGATCACCTAAATAATCATGCACTGATCACGTGGCAATCTTGCTCTGATCACGTGGTTGATCAGGCACTGATCACTTAGCTATCATGCACTGATCACATGACTGCGCAAGAACTGATCACTTAGATATCATAGACAGGACACGTGACAGATCATGCACTGATCACGTGACTGATCATGCACTGATCTGGTGGCTATCATGCATTGATCACGTGGTTGATCATACACTGATCACGTGACTGATCATGCACTGATCACCTGGCTATCATGCACTGATCACGTAGCTGATCTGGAACAGATCTCGTGACTAATCATGCAGTGATCACGTCGCTATCATGCCCTGATCTCGAGATTGCGCACGCACTGATCATATGGATGATCACACACTGATCACGTGACAGATCATGCACTGAACACGTGACTTATCATGCACTGATCACGTGACTGCACATGCACTGATCATGTGACTGAGCATGCACTGATCACGTAGCTGATCATGCACTGATCACGAAGTTGATCATACACTGATCACGTGAGTGTGCATGCGCTGATCACGTGGCGGATCATGCAATGATCACGTGGCTGATCATGCTCTGATCACGTAGCTCTCATACACTGATCACATGTCAATCATGCCCGGATGCCGTGGCTGATCATGCACTGATCGGGTGACTGATCATGCACTAGTCACCTGGCTATCATGCCTAATCCCGTGGCTGATCATACACAGACCACGTGACTGATCATGCACTGATCACGTGGCTGATCATGCACTGATCTCGAAGCTGATCATACACTGATCACGTGAGTGTGTATGCAATGATCACATGGCTGATCATGCACTGATCACGTGGCTGAACATGCTCTGATCCCGTGGGTGATCATGCACTTATCACGTGGCTTATCATACACTGATCACGTGGCTGATCATGCACTAATCACGTTGTGGATGATGCACTGGTCACGTGGCTGATGATACACTGATCACATGACTGATCATGCACTAATCACGTTGTGGATCATGCACTGATCACGTGGCTGATAATACACTGATTACGTGGCTGATCATACACTGCTCACGTGGCTGATCATACTCTGATTACGTGGATGATCATACACTGATTACGTGGCTGATCATACACTGATCACGTGGCTGATCATGCACTGATCACATGGCTGATCATACTCTGATCACGTGACTGCATATGCACTGATCACGTGACTGATCAGGCACTGATCACGTGGCTATCATGCACTGATTACGTGGCTTATCATACAATAATCACGTAACTAAATATGCGCTGATCACGAAGCCTATCATACACTGATAATGTGACTGTGCATGCACTAATCACGTGGATGATCATGCACTGATCACGTGGCTGAGCATACAGTGATCACGTGACTGTGCATGAACTGATCACTTGGCTGATCATGCACTGATCACGTGACTGCACATGCACTGATCACGTGGCTCATCATACTGTGATCAAGTGGCTGATAATGCACTGATTACGTGGCTGATCATGCACAGATCACGTAGCTATCATGTGCCGATCACATGGCGATCATGCCCTGATCCCGTGGCTGATCATGCACTGATCGCCTGACTGATCATGCACTAGTCACTTGGCTATCATGCACTGATCAGCTGGCTGATATGCACTGATCACGTGGCTGATATGCACTGATCACGTGGCTGATCATGCACTGATCACGAAGCTGATCATGCAATGATCACGTGGCTGATCATACACTGATCAAGTGGCTGATCATGCAATGATCACGTGGCTGATCATGCACTGATCACGTGGGGGATCATGAACTGGTCACGTGGCTGCTAATACACTGATCACGTGGATGATCATGCACTAATCACGTTGTGGATGATGCACTGATCACGTGGCTGAGCATACACTGATCACGTGGCTGATCTTGCACTTATCACGTGGCTGATCATACAGAGATTACATGACTGATCATGCACTAATCACGTTGTTGATCATGCACTGATCACGTGACTGATCATGCACTAATCACGTGGCAATCATGCACTGATCACATGGCTGAACGTACACTGATCACGTGACTGATCATGCACGGATCATGTGCCTGATCATGCACTGATTGCATCAATTAGCATGCAATTATGTCGTGTCTGAATTGTGCTTATCATGTGACTAATCAAGAACTGATCATGTGGCTGAAATGCACTGATCACGTGACTGTGCACACACTGAAAATATGGATGATCATACACTGATCACTTCACTGATCACGCACTGATCACGTTACTGATCATGCACTGATCACGTGGATGATCATGAACTGATCACGTGGCTGATCATACACTGCTCACGTGGCTGATCATGCACTAATTACTTTGTGGATGATGCACTTATCACGTGGCTGATCATACACTGATCACGTGGGTGATCATGAACTGATCACGTGGCTGATCATACACTGATCACGTGGCTGATCTTGCACTTATCACGTGGCTGATCATACAGTGATTACATGAATGACCATGCACTAATCACGTTGTAGATTATGCACTGATCACATGACTGTGCATGTATTGATCACGTGGCTGATCATGCAATGAACACGTGGCTGATCATACACTGATCACATTACTGATCATGCACTGTTCACGTGCCTGATCATTCACTGATCACGTGGCTGATCATGCACTGATCACGAAGCTGATCCTACCCTGATCACATAACTGTGCATTCACTGATCACGTGGCTGAACATGCACTCATCATGTGGCTGATCATACACTGATCACGTGGCTGAACATACTCTGATCACGTGGCTGATCAGGCACTGATCACGTGGCTGATCAGGCACTGATCACGTGGCTGATCATACTCTGAACATGAAGCTGAAAATACACTGATCACGTGACTGCATGCACTGATCAGATGGCTATCATGCACTGATCACGTGACTGCGCATTAACTGAACACATACCTGTTCATGCACTGTTTACGTGGCTATCATGCACTGATCACGTGGCTCATCATGCATTAATCACGTGACTGAGCATGCACTGATCTTGTTGCGTATCATGCACTGATCACATGACGGTGCATGAACTGATCACGTGAATATTATACACTGATCAAGTGACAGATCATGTACTAATCACGTGACTGATCATGCACTGATCACGTGGCTATCATGCACTGATCACGTGGCTGATAATGCACTGATCACTTGACTGATCATGCACTGATCACGTGTCTGATCATGCACTACTCACTTGACTGATCATGGACTGATCACGTGCCTGATCATGCACTGATCATGAGCCTGATCATGCAATGATCACGGGCCTGTTCATGCACTGATCACGTGGCTGATCCTGCACTGATCACGAGGCTGATCATACACTGATCACGTGACTGTGCATGCAATGATCACTTGGCTGATCATGTACTGATCACGTGGCTGATCATGCACTGATAACCTGGCTATCATCCACTGATCACGTGAGTGATCATGCACTCTTCACGTGCATGATCATGCACTGATCACGTGTCTTAGCATGCACTAACCATGTTGCTGATCATGCAATGGTCATGTGGCTATCATGCACTGTTTACCTGGCTGATCATGCACTGATCACATGGCTGTAATACACTGACCACTTGACTGTGCATGCACTGATCATGTGGATGATTATACACTGATCACGTGACTGATCATGCACTGATCATGTGTCTGATCATGCACTGATAAAGTGGTTGATCATGCACTGATCACGTGGCTGAGCATACAGTGATTACATGACTGATCATGCACTAATCACGTTGTGGATCATACACTGATCACGTGCCTGATCATGCACTGATCCCGTGCCTGATCATGCACTGATTGCGTAACTTAGCATGCAGTGATCTCGTGTCTGAATTGTGCTGATCATGTGACTAATCAAGAACTGATCACGTGGCTATAATGCACTGATCATGTGACTGGGCACGCACTGAAAATATGGATGAGCATACACTGATCACGTCACTAATCACGAACTGATCACGTGACTGATCATACACTGATCACGTGACTGATCATGCACTGATCACCTGGCTATCATGCACTAATCACGTAGCTGATCTGGAACAGATCTCGTGACTAATCATGCAGTGATCACGTCGCTATCATGCCCTGATCTCGAGATTGCGCACGCACTGATCATATGGATGATCACACACTGATCACGTGACAGATCATGCACTGAACACGTGACTTATCATGCACTGATCACGTGACTGCACATGCACTGATCATGTGACTGAGCATGCACTGATCACGTAGCTGATCATGCACTGATCACGAAGTTGATCATACACTGATCACGTGAGTGTGCATGCACTGATCACGTGGGGGATCATGCAATGATCACGTGGCTGATCATGCACTGATCACGTAGCTCTCATGCACTGATCACATGTCAATCATGCCCGGATCCCGTGGCTGATGATGCACTGATCGCGTGACTGATCATGCACTAGTCACCTGGCTATCATGCCTAATCCCGTGGCTGATCATACACTGATCACGTGAGTGTGCATGCAATGATCACGTGACTGAACATGCTCTGATCACGTGGGTGATCATGCACTTATCACGTGGCTTATCATACACTGATCACGTGGCTGATCATGCACTAATCACGTTGTGGATGATGCACTGGTCACGTGGCTGATCATACACTGATCACATGACTGATCATGCACTAATCACTTTGTGGATCATGCACTGATCACGTGGCTGACAATACACTGATTACGTGGCTGATCATACACTGATCACGTGGCTGATCATGCACTGATCACGTGGCTGATCATACTCTGATTACGTGGATGATCATACACTGATTACGTGGCTGATCATACACTGATCACGTGGCTGATCATACTCTGATCACGTGGATGATCATACACTGATCACGTGACTGCATATGCACTGATCACGTGACTGATCAGGCACTGATCACGTTTCTATCATGCACTGATTACGTGGCTTATCATACATTAATCACGTAACTAAATATGCACTGATCACGAAGCCTATCATACACTGATAATGTGACTGTGCATGCACTAATCACGTGGATGATCATGCACTGATCACGTGGCTGAGCATACAGTGATCACGTGACTGTGCATGAACTGTTCACTTGGCTGATCATGCACTGATCACGTGACTGCACATGCACTGATCACGTGGCTCATCATACTGTGATCAAGTGGCTGATAATGCACTGATTACGTGGCTGATCATGCACAGATCACGTACCTATCATGTGCCGATCACATGGCGATCATGCCCTGATCCCGTGGCTGATCATGCACTGATCGCCTGACTGATCATGCACTAGTCACTTGGCTATCATGCACTGATCAGGTGGCTGATATGCACTGATCACGTGGCTGATATGCACTGATCACGTGGCTGATCATGCACTGATCACGAAGCTGATCATGCAATGATAACGTGGCTGATCATACACTGATCATGTGGATGATCATGCCATGATCACGTGGCTGATCATGCACTGATCACGTGGGGGATCATGAACTGATCACGTGGCTGCTCATACAGTGATCACGTGGATGATCATGCACTAATCACGTTGTGGATGATGCACTGATCACGTGGCTGAGCATACACTGATCACGTGGCTGATCTTGCACTTATCACGTGGCTGATCATACAGAGATTACATGACTGATCATGCAATAATCACGTTGTGGATCATGCACTGATCACGTGACTGATCATGTGCTAATCACGTGGCAATCATGCACTGATCACATGGCTGAACATACACTGATCACGTGACTGATCATGCACGGATCATGTGCCTGATCATGCACTGATTGCGTAAATTAGCATGCAGTTATGTCGTGTCTGAATTGTGCTTATCATGTAACTAATCAAGAACTGATCATGTGGCTGAAATGCACTGATCACGTGACTGTGCACACACTGAAAATATGGATGATCATACACTGATCACTTCACTGATCACGCACTGATCACGTGACTGATCATGCACTGATCACGTGGATGATCATGAACTGATCACGTGGCTGATCATACACTGCTCACGTGGCTGATCATGCTCTAATTACTTTGTGGATGATGCACTGATCACGTGGCTGATCATACACTGATCACGTGGGTGATCATGAACTGATCACGTGGCTGATCATACACTGATCACGTGGCTGATCTTGCACTTATCACGTGGCTGATCATACAGTGATTACATGAATGACCATGCACTAATCACGTTGTAGATTATGCACTGATCACATGACTGTGCATGTATTGATCACGTGGCTGATCATGCAATGAACACGTGGCTGATCATACACTGATCACATTACTGATCATGCACTGTTCACGTGCCTGATCATTCACTGATCACGTGGCTGATCATGCACTGATCACGAAGCTGATCCGACCCTGATCACATAACTGTGCATTCACTGATCACGTGGCTGAACATGCACTGATCATGTGGCTGATCATACACTGATCACGTGGCTGAACATACTCTGATCACGTGGCTGATCAGGCACTGATCACGTGGCTGATCATACTCTGAACATGAAGCTGAAAATACACTGATCACGTGACTGCATGCACTGATCACATGGCTATCATGCACTGATCACGTGTTTATCATGCACTGATCACTTGACTGCGCATTAACTGAACACATACCTGTTCATGCACTGTTTACGTGGCTATCATGCACTGATCACGTGGCTCATCATGAATTAATCACGTGACTGAGCCTGCACTGATCTCCTTGCGTATCATGCACTGATCACATGACGGTGCATGAACTGATCACGTGAATATTATACACTGATCAAGTGACAGATCATGTACTAATCACGTGACTGATCATGCACTGATCACGTGGCTATCATGCACTGATCACGTGGCTGATCATGCACTGTTAAGCTGGCTATAATACACTGATCTCGTGACTGATCATGCATTCTTCACGTGACTGATCATGCACTGATCACGTGGCTGATCTTGCACTGATCACGTGGCTGATAATGCACTGATCACTTGACTGATCATGCACTGATCACGTGTCTGATCATGCACTACTCATGTGACTGATCATGGACTGATCACGTGACTGATCATGCACTGATCATGAGCCTGATCATGCACTGATCACTGGCCTGTTCATGTACTGATCACATGGATATCATGCACTGATCACGTGTTTATCATGCACTGATCACGTGACTGCGCATTAACTGAACACGTACCTGTTCATGCACTGTTTACGTGGCTATCATGCACTGATCACGTGACTCATCATGCATTAATCACGTAACTGATCATGCACTGATCTCGTTGCGTATCATGCACTGATCACATGACGGTGCATGAACTGATCACGTGAATATTATACACTGATCAAGTGACAGATCATGTACTAATCACGTGACTGATCATGCACTGATCACGTGGCTATCATGCACTGATCATGTGGCTGATAATGCACTGATCACTTGACTGATCATGCACTGATCACGTGTCTGATCATGCACTACTCACGTGACTGATCATGGACTGATCACATGACTGATGATGCACTGTTCATGAGCCTGATCATGCACTGATCACGGGCCTGTTCATGCACTTATCACGTGGATGATCCTGCACTGATCACGAGGCTGATCATACAATGATCACGTGACTGTGCATGCAATGATCACTTGGCTGATCATGTACTCATCACGTGGCTGATCATGCACTGATTACCTGGCTATCATCCACTGATCACGTGAGTGATCATGCACTCTTCACGTGCATGATCATGCACTGATCACGTGTCTTAGCATGCACTAACCATGTTGCTGATCATGCAATGGTCAGGTGGCTATCATGCACTGTTTACCTGGCTGATCATGCACTGATCACATGGTTGTAATACACTGACCACTTGACTGTGCATGCACTGATCATGTGGATGATTATACACTGATCACCTGACTGATCATGAACTGATCACGTGCCTGATCATGCACTGATTGCGTAACTTAGCATGCAGTGATCCCGTGTCTGAATTGTGCTGATCATGTGACTAATCGAGAACTGATCACGTGGCTATAATGCACTGATCACGTGACTGCGCACGCACTGAAAATATGGATGACCATACACTGATCACGTCACTGATCAGGCACTGATCACGTGACTGATAATGCACTGATCACCAAGCTGATCATACTCTGATCACGTGAGTGTGCATGCACTGATCACGTGGCTGATCATGCACTGATCACGTGGCTGATCATGCACTGATCACGTGGGTGATCATGAACTGATCACGTGGCTTATCATACACTGATCACCTGAATGATCATGCACTAATCACGTTGTGGATGATGCACTGATCACGTGGCTGATCATACACTGATCACGTGGGTGATCATGAACTGATCACGTGGCTGATCATACACTGATCACCTGAATGATCATGCACTAATCACGTTGTGGATCATGCACTGATCACGTGGCTGATCAGGCACTGATCACGTGGCTGATCATACTCTGAACACGAAGCTGAAAATACTCTGATCATGTGACTGCATGCACTGATAACATGGCTATCATGCACTGATCACGTGTCTATCATGCACTGATCACGTGACTTCGCATTAACTGAACACATACCTGTTCTTGCATTGTTTACGTGGCTATCATGCACTGATCACGTGGCTGATCATGCATTGGTCACGTGACTGATCATGCACTGATCACGTTGCGTATCATGCACTGATCACATGACGGTGCATGAACTGATCACGTGGATATTATACACTGATCAAGTGACAGATCATGCACTAATCACGTGACTGATCATGCACTGATCACGTGGCTATCATGCACTGACCACGTGACTGATCATGCACAAGACACGTCGCTATCATGCACTGATCACGTGGCTGTTCATACAGTGATCACGTGACTGATCATGCACTGATCTCTTGCCTGATCATGCACTGATCACGAAGCTGATCATACTCCAATCACGTGAGTGGGCATGCACTGATCACGTGGCTGATCATGCACTAGTCACGTTGTGGATGATGCACTGATCACGTGGCTGATCATACACTGTTCACATAACTGATCATGAACTAATCACGTTGTGGATCATGCACTGATCACGTGGCTGTTCTTGCACTTATCACGTGGCTGATCATACAGTGATTACATGACTGATCATGCACTAATCACGTTGTGGATCATGCACTGATCACATGAATGTGCATGCATTGATCATGTGGCTGATCATGCACTGATCACGTGGCTGATCATGCACTGATCACGAAGCTGATCATACACTGATCACAAGACTGTGCATGCACTAATCATGTGGCTGATCATGCACTGATCATATAGCTGATGATACACTGATCATGTGGCTGATCAGGCACTGATCACGTGGCTGATCGTACTCTGAACACGAAGCTGAAAATACACTGATCACGAGACTGCATGCACTGATCACTTGACTGCGCATGCACTGATCACGTGGATGATAATACGCTGATCACTTGACTGCTTATGCACTAAAAAAATGGCTGATCATGCACTGATCACATGACTGATCATGCACTGATCACTTGACTGATCATGCACTGATTAATCATGTGCTGGTCACGTGGCTATCATGCACTGATCACTTGGCTGATCATACACTGATCACGTGACTGATCATGCATAGATCACGTGACTATCATGCACTGATCACTTGATTGTGCATGCAGTAATCACGTGGATGATCACGCATTTATCACGTGGCTGATCATGCACTAATCACATGGCGGAACATGAACTGATCACGTGACTTAGCATGCAGTGATCTCGTGTGTGAATGGTGCTGATCATGTGACTAATCAAGAACTGATCACGTGGCTATAATGCACTGATCATGTGACTGCGCATGCACTGATCATGTGGATGATAATACACTGATGACGTTACTGATCAGGCACTGATCACGTGGCTATTTTGCAGTGATCACGTGTCTATCATGCACTGAACACGTGGCTGATCAAACACTAATCACGTGGCTGATCATGCACTGATCATGTGGCTGATCATACACTAATCACTTTGTGGATCATGCACTGATACATGGCGGATCATACACTGATCACATGACTGATCATGCACTTATCACGTGCCTGATCATGCACTGATCCCGTGGCTGATCATGCACTGATCACGTTGCAGATCATGCAATCATCATGTGACTAATCAAGAACTGATCTCGTGGCTGATAATGCACTGATCACTTGACTGATCATGCACTACTCACATGACTGATCATGGACTGAACACGTGACTGATCATGCACTGATCATGAGCCTGATCATGCACTGATCACGCGCCTTTTTATGCACTGATCACGTGGCTGATCCTGCACTGATCACGAGGCTGATCATACACTGATCACGTGACTGTGCATGCAATGATCACTTGGCTGATCATGTACTGATCACGTGGCTGATCATGCACTGATAACCTGGCTATCATCCACTGATCACGTGAGTGATCATGCACTCTTCACGTGCATGATCATGCACTGATCACGTGTCTTAGCATGCACTAACAATGTTGCTGATCATGCAATGGTCAGGTGGCTATCATGCACTGTTTACCTGGCTGATCATGCACTGATCACATGGCTGTAATACACTCACCACTTGACTGTGCATGCACGGATCAGGTGGATGATTATACACTGATCACGTGACTGATCATGCACTGATCATGTGTCTGATCATGCACTGATAAAGTGCTTGATCATGCACTGATCACGTGGCTGAACATACAGTGATTACATGACTGATCATGCACTAATCACGTTGTGGATCCTGCACTGATCACGTGACTGATCATGCACTGATTGCGTAACTTAGCATGCAGTGATCTCGTGTCTGAATTGTCCTGATCATGTGACTAATCAAGAACTGATCACATGGCTATAATGCACTGATCACGTGACTGGGCACGCACTGAAAATATGGATGACCATACACTGATCACGTCACTGATCACGCACTGATCACGTGACTGATCATGCACTGATCACGTGGCAGATCCTGCACTGATCACGAAGCTGATCATACTCTGATCACGTAAGTGTGCATGCACTGATCACGTGGCTGATCATGCACTGATCACGTGGCTGAACATACTCTGATCACGTGGCTGATCAGGCACTGATCACGTGGCTGATCATACTCTGAACATGAAGCTGAAAATACACTGATCACGTGACTGCATGCACTGATCACATGGCTATCATGCACTGATCACGTGTTTATCATGCACTGATCACTTGACTGCGCATTAACTGAACACATACCTGTTCATGCACTGTTTACGTGGCTATCATGCACTGATCACGTGGCTCATCATGAATTAATCACGTGACTGAGCCTGCACTGATCTCCTTGCGTATCATGCACTGATCACATGACGGTGCATGAACTGATCACGTGAATATTATACACTGATCAAGTGACAGATCATGTACTAATCACGTGACTGATCATGCACTGATCACGTGGCTATCATGCACTGATCACGTGGCTGATCATGCACTGTTAAGCTGGCTATAATACACTGATCTCGTGACTGATCATGCATTCTTCACGTGCCTGATCATGCACTGATCACGTGGCTGATCTTGCACTGATCACGTGGCTGATAATGCACTGATCACTTGACTGATCATGCACTGATCACGTGTCTGATCATGCACTACTCATGTGACTGATCATGGACTGATCACGTGACTGATCATGCACTGATCATGAGCCTGATCATGCACTGATCACTGGCCTGTTCATGTACTGATCACATGGATATCATGCACTGATCACGTGTTTATCATGCACTGATCACGTGACTGCGCATTAACTGAACACGTACCTGTTCATGCACTGTTTACGTGGCTATCATGCACTGATCACGTGACTCATCATGCATTAATCACGTAACTGATCATGCACTGATCTCGTTGCGTATCATGCACTGATCACATGACGGTGCATGAACTGATCACGTGAATATTATACACTGATCAAGTGACAGATCATGTACTAATCACGTGACTGATCATGCACTGATCACGTGGCTATCATGCACTGATCATGTGGCTGATAATGCACTGATCACTTGACTGATCATGCACTGATCACGTGTCTGATCATGCACTACTCACGTGACTGATCATGGACTGATCACATGACTGATGATGCACTGTTCATGAGCCTGATCATGCACTGATCACGGGCCTGTTCATGCACTTATCACGTGGATGATCCTGCACTGATCACGAGGCTGATCATACAATGATCACGTGACTGTGCATGCAATGATCACTTGGCTGATCATGTACTCATCACGTGGCTGATCATGCACTGATTACCTGGCTATCATCCACTGATCACGTGAGTGATCATGCACTCTTCACGTGCATGATCATGCACTGATCACGTGTCTTAGCATGCACTAACCATGTTGCTGATCATGCAATGGTCAGGTGGCTATCATGCACTGTTTACCTGGCTGATCATGCACTGATCACATGGTTGTAATACACTGACCACTTGACTGTGCATGCACTGATCATGTGGATGATTATACACTGATCACCTGACTGATCATGAACTGATCACGTGCCTGATCATGCACTGATTGCGTAACTTAGCATGCAGTGATCCCGTGTCTGAATTGTGCTGATCATGTGACTAATCGAGAACTGATCACGTGGCTATAATGCACTGATCACGTGACTGCGCACGCACTGAAAATATGGATGACCATACACTGATCACGTCACTGATCAGGCACTGATCACGTGACTGATAATGCACTGATCACCAAGCTGATCATACTCTGATCACGTGAGTGTGCATGCACTGATCACGTGGCTGATCATGCACTGATCACGTGGCTGATCATGCACTGATCACGTGGGTGATCATGAACTGATCACGTGGCTTATCATACACTGATCACCTGAATGATCATGCACTAATCACGTTGTGGATGATGCACTGATCACGTGGCTGATCATACACTGATCACGTGGGTGATCATGAACTGATCACGTGGCTGATCATACACTGATCACCTGAATGATCATGCACTAATCACGTTGTGGATCATGCACTGATCACGTGGCTGATCAGGCACTGATCACGTGGCTGATCATACTCTGAACACGAAGCTGAAAATACTCTGATCATGTGACTGCATGCACTGATAACATGGCTATCATGCACTGATCACGTGTCTATCATGCACTGATCACGTGACTTCGCATTAACTGAACACATACCTGTTCTTGCATTGTTTACGTGGCTATCATGCACTGATCACGTGGCTGATCATGCATTGGTCACGTGACTGATCATGCACTGATCACGTTGCGTATCATGCACTGATCACATGACGGTGCATGAACTGATCACGTGGATATTATACACTGATCAAGTGACAGATCATGCACTAATCACGTGACTGATCATGCACTGATCACGTGGCTATCATGCACTGACCACGTGACTGATCATGCACAAGACACGTCGCTATCATGCACTGATCACGTGGCTGTTCATACAGTGATCACGTGACTGATCATGCACTGATCTCTTGCCTGATCATGCACTGATCACGAAGCTGATCATACTCCAATCACGTGAGTGGGCATGCACTGATCACGTGGCTGATCATGCACTAGTCACGTTGTGGATGATGCACTGATCACGTGGCTGATCATACACTGTTCACATAACTGATCATGAACTAATCACGTTGTGGATCATGCACTGATCACGTGGCTGTTCTTGCACTTATCACGTGGCTGATCATACAGTGATTACATGACTGATCATGCACTAATCACGTTGTGGATCATGCACTGATCACATGAATGTGCATGCATTGATCATGTGGCTGATCATGCACTGATCACGTGGCTGATCATGCACTGATCACGAAGCTGATCATACACTGATCACAAGACTGTGCATGCACTAATCATGTGGCTGATCATGCACTGATCATATAGCTGATGATACACTGATCATGTGGCTGATCAGGCACTGATCACGTGGCTGATCGTACTCTGAACACGAAGCTGAAAATACACTGATCACGAGACTGCATGCACTGATCACTTGACTGCGCATGCACTGATCACGTGGATGATAATACGCTGATCACTTGACTGCTTATGCACTAAAAAAATGGCTGATCATGCACTGATCACATGACTGATCATGCACTGATCACTTGACTGATCATGCACTGATTAATCATGTGCTGGTCACGTGGCTATCATGCACTGATCACTTGGCTGATCATACACTGATCACGTGACTGATCATGCATAGATCACGTGACTATCATGCACTGATCACTTGATTGTGCATGCAGTAATCACGTGGATGATCACGCATTTATCACGTGGCTGATCATGCACTAATCACATGGCGGAACATGAACTGATCACGTGACTTAGCATGCAGTGATCTCGTGTGTGAATGGTGCTGATCATGTGACTAATCAAGAACTGATCACGTGGCTATAATGCACTGATCATGTGACTGCGCATGCACTGATCATGTGGATGATAATACACTGATGACGTTACTGATCAGGCACTGATCACGTGGCTATTTTGCAGTGATCACGGGACTGCACATGCAGTGTTCACGTAATTGTAGACAATGATCACGTGGCTATCATGCACTGATCACGTGTCTATCATGCACTGAACACGTGGCTGATCAAACACTGATCACGTGGCTGATCATGCACTGATCACGTGGCTGATCATGCACTAATCACTTTGTGGATCATGCACTGATACATGGCGGATCATACACTGATCACATGACTGATCATGCACTGATCACGTGCCTGATCATGCACTGATCCCGTGGCTGATCATGCACTGATCACGTTGCAGATCATGCAATCATCATGTGACTAATCAAGAACTGATCTCGTGGCTGATAATGCACTGATCACTTGACTGATCATGCACTACTCACATGACTGATCATGGACTGATCACGTGACTGATCATGCACTGATCATGAGCCTGATCATGCACTGATCACGCGCCTTTTTATGCACTGATCACGTGGCTGATCCTGCACTGATCACGAGGCTGATCATACACTGATCACGTGACTGTGCATGCAATGATCACTTGGCTGATCATGTACTGATCACGTGGCTGATCATGCACTGATAACCTGGCTATCATCCACTGATCACGTGAGTGATCATGCACTCTTCACGTGCATGATCATGCACTGATCACGTGTCTTAGCATGCACTAACAATGTTGCTGATCATGCAATGGTCAGGTGGCTATCATGCACTGTTTACCTGGCTGATCATGCACTGATCACATGGCTGTAATACACTCACCACTTGACTGTGCATGCACGGATCAGGTGGATGATTATACACTGATCACGTGACTGATCATGCACTGATCATGTGTCTGATCATGCACTGATAAAGTGCTTGATCATGCATTGATCACGTGGCTGAACATACAGTGATTACATGACTGATCATGCACTAATCACGTTGTGGATCCTGCACTGATCACGTGACTGATCATGCACTGATTGCGTAACTTAGCATGCAGTGATCTCGTGTCTGAATTGTCCTGATCATGTGACTAATCAAGAACTGATCACATGGCTATAATGCACTGATCACGTGACTGGGCACGCACTGAAAATATGGATGACCATACACTGATCACGTCACTGATCACGCACTGATCACGTGACTGATCATGCACTGATCACGTGGCAGATCCTGCACTGATCACGAAGCTGATCATACTCTGATCACGTAAGTGTGCATGCACTGATCACGTGGCTGATCATGCACTGATCACGTGGCTGAACATACTCTGATCACGTGGCTGATCAGGCACTGATCACGTGGCTGATCATACTCTGAACATGAAGCTGAAAATACACTGATCACGTGACTGCATGCACTGATCACATGGCTATCATGCACTGATCACGTGTTTATCATGCACTGATCACTTGACTGCGCATTAACTGAACACATACCTGTTCATGCACTGTTTACGTGGCTATCATGCACTGATCACGTGGCTCATCATGAATTAATCACGTGACTGAGCCTGCACTGATCTCCTTGCGTATCATGCACTGATCACATGACGGTGCATGAACTGATCACGTGAATATTATACACTGATCAAGTGACAGATCATGTACTAATCACGTGACTGATCATGCACTGATCACGTGGCTATCATGCACTGATCACGTGGCTGATCATGCACTGTTAAGCTGGCTATAATACACTGATCTCGTGACTGATCATGCATTCTTCACGTGCCTGATCATGCACTGATCACGTGGCTGATCTTGCACTGATCACGTGGCTGATAATGCACTGATCACTTGACTGATCATGCACTGATCACGTGTCTGATCATGCACTACTCATGTGACTGATCATGGACTGATCACGTGACTGATCATGCACTGATCATGAGCCTGATCATGCACTGATCACTGGCCTGTTCATGTACTGATCACATGGATATCATGCACTGATCACGTGTTTATCATGCACTGATCACGTGACTGCGCATTAACTGAACACGTACCTGTTCATGCACTGTTTACGTGGCTATCATGCACTGATCACGTGACTCATCATGCATTAATCACGTAACTGATCATGCACTGATCTCGTTGCGTATCATGCACTGATCACATGACGGTGCATGAACTGATCACGTGAATATTATACACTGATCAAGTGACAGATCATGTACTAATCACGTGACTGATCATGCACTGATCACGTGGCTATCATGCACTGATCATGTGGCTGATAATGCACTGATCACTTGACTGATCATGCACTGATCACGTGTCTGATCATGCACTACTCACGTGACTGATCATGGACTGATCACATGACTGATGATGCACTGTTCATGAGCCTGATCATGCACTGATCACGGGCCTGTTCATGCACTTATCACGTGGATGATCCTGCACTGATCACGAGGCTGATCATACAATGATCACGTGACTGTGCATGCAATGATCACTTGGCTGATCATGTACTCATCACGTGGCTGATCATGCACTGATTACCTGGCTATCATCCACTGATCACGTGAGTGATCATGCACTCTTCACGTGCATGATCATGCACTGATCACGTGTCTTAGCATGCACTAACCATGTTGCTGATCATGCAATGGTCAGGTGGCTATCATGCACTGTTTACCTGGCTGATCATGCACTGATCACATGGTTGTAATACACTGACCACTTGACTGTGCATGCACTGATCATGTGGATGATTATACACTGATCACCTGACTGATCATGAACTGATCACGTGCCTGATCATGCACTGATTGCGTAACTTAGCATGCAGTGATCCCGTGTCTGAATTGTGCTGATCATGTGACTAATCGAGAACTGATCACGTGGCTATAATGCACTGATCACGTGACTGCGCACGCACTGAAAATATGGATGACCATACACTGATCACGTCACTGATCAGGCACTGATCACGTGACTGATAATGCACTGATCACCAAGCTGATCATACTCTGATCACGTGAGTGTGCATGCACTGATCACGTGGCTGATCATGCACTGATCACGTGGCTGATCATGCACTGATCACGTGGGTGATCATGAACTGATCACGTGGCTTATCATACACTGATCACCTGAATGATCATGCACTAATCACGTTGTGGATGATGCACTGATCACGTGGCTGATCATACACTGATCACGTGGGTGATCATGAACTGATCACGTGGCTGATCATACACTGATCACCTGAATGATCATGCACTAATCACGTTGTGGATCATGCACTGATCACGTGGCTGATCAGGCACTGATCACGTGGCTGATCATACTCTGAACACGAAGCTGAAAATACTCTGATCATGTGACTGCATGCACTGATAACATGGCTATCATGCACTGATCACGTGTCTATCATGCACTGATCACGTGACTTCGCATTAACTGAACACATACCTGTTCTTGCATTGTTTACGTGGCTATCATGCACTGATCACGTGGCTGATCATGCATTGGTCACGTGACTGATCATGCACTGATCACGTTGCGTATCATGCACTGATCACATGACGGTGCATGAACTGATCACGTGGATATTATACACTGATCAAGTGACAGATCATGCACTAATCACGTGACTGATCATGCACTGATCACGTGGCTATCATGCACTGACCACGTGACTGATCATGCACAAGACACGTCGCTATCATGCACTGATCACGTGGCTGTTCATACAGTGATCACGTGACTGATCATGCACTGATCTCTTGCCTGATCATGCACTGATCACGAAGCTGATCATACTCCAATCACGTGAGTGGGCATGCACTGATCACGTGGCTGATCATGCACTAGTCACGTTGTGGATGATGCACTGATCACGTGGCTGATCATACACTGTTCACATAACTGATCATGAACTAATCACGTTGTGGATCATGCACTGATCACGTGGCTGTTCTTGCACTTATCACGTGGCTGATCATACAGTGATTACATGACTGATCATGCACTAATCACGTTGTGGATCATGCACTGATCACATGAATGTGCATGCATTGATCATGTGGCTGATCATGCACTGATCACGTGGCTGATCATGCACTGATCACGAAGCTGATCATACACTGATCACAAGACTGTGCATGCACTAATCATGTGGCTGATCATGCACTGATCATATAGCTGATGATACACTGATCATGTGGCTGATCAGGCACTGATCACGTGGCTGATCGTACTCTGAACACGAAGCTGAAAATACACTGATCACGAGACTGCATGCACTGATCACTTGACTGCGCATGCACTGATCACGTGGATGATAATACGCTGATCACTTGACTGCTTATGCACTAAAAAAATGGCTGATCATGCACTGATCACATGACTGATCATGCACTGATCACTTGACTGATCATGCACTGATTAATCATGTGCTGGTCACGTGGCTATCATGCACTGATCACTTGGCTGATCATACACTGATCACGTGACTGATCATGCATAGATCACGTGACTATCATGCACTGATCACTTGATTGTGCATGCAGTAATCACGTGGATGATCACGCATTTATCACGTGGCTGATCATGCACTAATCACATGGCGGAACATGAACTGATCACGTGACTTAGCATGCAGTGATCTCGTGTGTGAATGGTGCTGATCATGTGACTAATCAAGAACTGATCACGTGGCTATAATGCACTGATCATGTGACTGCGCATGCACTGATCATGTGGATGATAATACACTGATGACGTTACTGATCAGGCACTGATCACGTGGCTATTTTGCAGTGATCACGGGACTGCACATGCAGTGTTCACGTAATTGTAGACAATGATCACGTGGCTATCATGCACTGATCACGTGTCTATCATGCACTGAACACGTGGCTGATCAAACACTGATCACGTGGCTGATCATGCACTGATCACGTGGCTGATCATGCACTAATCACTTTGTGGATCATGCACTGATACATGGCGGATCATACACTGATCACATGACTGATCATGCACTGATCACGTGCCTGATCATGCACTGATCCCGTGGCTGATCATGCACTGATCACGTTGCAGATCATGCAATCATCATGTGACTAATCAAGAACTGATCTCGTGGCTGATAATGCACTGATCACTTGACTGATCATGCACTACTCACATGACTGATCATGGACTGATCACGTGACTGATCATGCACTGATCATGAGCCTGATCATGCACTGATCACGCGCCTTTTTATGCACTGATCACGTGGCTGATCCTGCACTGATCACGAGGCTGATCATACACTGATCACGTGACTGTGCATGCAATGATCACTTGGCTGATCATGTACTGATCACGTGGCTGATCATGCACTGATAACCTGGCTATCATCCACTGATCACGTGAGTGATCATGCACTCTTCACGTGCATGATCATGCACTGATCACGTGTCTTAGCATGCACTAACAATGTTGCTGATCATGCAATGGTCAGGTGGCTATCATGCACTGTTTACCTGGCTGATCATGCACTGATCACATGGCTGTAATACACTCACCACTTGACTGTGCATGCACGGATCAGGTGGATGATTATACACTGATCACGTGACTGATCATGCACTGATCATGTGTCTGATCATGCACTGATAAAGTGCTTGATCATGCATTGATCACGTGGCTGAACATACAGTGATTACATGACTGATCATGCACTAATCACGTTGTGGATCCTGCACTGATCACGTGACTGATCATGCACTGATTGCGTAACTTAGCATGCAGTGATCTCGTGTCTGAATTGTCCTGATCATGTGACTAATCAAGAACTGATCACATGGCTATAATGCACTGATCACGTGACTGGGCACGCACTGAAAATATGGATGACCATACACTGATCACGTCACTGATCACGCACTGATCACGTGACTGATCATGCACTGATCACGTGGCAGATCCTGCACTGATCACGAAGCTGATCATACTCTGATCACGTAAGTGTGCATGCACTGATCACGTGGCTGATCATGCACTGATCACGTGGCTGATCATGCACTGATCACGTGGGTGATCATGAACTGATCACGTGGCTTATCATACACTGCTCACGTGGCTGATCATGCACTAATCACGTTGTGGATGATGCACTGATCACGTGGCTGATCATACACTGATCACGTGGGTGATCATGAACTGATCACGTGGCTGATCATACACTGATCACCTGAATGATCATGCACTAATCACGTTGTGGATCATGCACTGATCACGTGGCTGATCAGGCACTGATCACGTGGCTGATCATACTCTGAACACGAAGCTGAAAATACACTGATCACATGACTGCATGCACTGATCACATGGCTATCCTGCACTGATCACGTGTCTATCATGCACTGATCACGTGACTGTGCATTAACGGAACACATACCTGTTCATGCACTGTTTACGTGGCTATCATGCACTGATCACGTGGCTGATCATGCATTGGTCACGTGGCTGATCATGCACTGATCCCGTTGCGTATCATGCACTGATCAGATGACGGCGCATGAACTGATCACATGGATATTATACACTGATCAAGTGACAAATCATGCACTACTCACGTGACTGATCATGCACTGATCACGTGGCTATCATGCACTGATCACGTGACTGATCATGCACTAGACCCGTCGCTATCATGCACTGATCACGTTGCTGTTCATACAGTGATCACGTGACTGATCATGCACTGATCATGTGTCTGATAATGCACTGATCACGAAGCTGATCATACTCCAATCACGTGAGTGTGCATGCACTGAAATCGTGGCTGATCCTGCACTAATCACGTTATGGATGATGCACTGATCACGTGGCTGATCATACACTGATCACATGACTGATCATGAACTAATCACGTTGTGGATCATACACTGATCACATTACTGATCATGAACTAATCACGTTGTGGATCATACACTGATCACATGACTGATCATGAACTAATCACGTTGTGGATCATGCACTAATCACGTGGCTGTTGTTGCACTTATCACTTGGCTGATCATACAGTGATTACATGACTGATCATGCACTAATCACGTTGTGGATCATGCACTGATCACATGAATGTGCATGCATTGATCACGTGGATGATCATGAACTGATCACGTGGCTGATCATACACTGCTCACGTGGCTGATCATGCACTAATTACGTTGTGGATGATGCACTGATCACGTGGCTGATCATACACTGATCACGTGGCTGATCATGAACTGATCACGTGGCTGATCATACACTGATCACATGAATGATCATGCACTAATCACGTTGTGGATCATGCACTGATCACGTGGCTGATCATACACTGATCACGTGGCTGATCTTGCACTTATTACGTGGCTGATCATACAGTGATTACATGAATAATCATGCACTAATCACTATGTAGATTATGCACTGATCACATGACTGTGCATGTATTGATCACGTGGCTGATCATGCAATGAACACGTGGCTGATCATACACTGATCACATTACTGATCAAGCACTGTTCACGTGCCTGATCATTCACTGATCAGGTGGCTGATCTTGCACTTATCACGTGGCTGATCATACAGTGATTACATGAATGATCATGCACTAATCACGTTGTAGATTATGCACTGATCACATGACTGTGCATGTATTGATCACGTGGCTGATCATGCAATGAACACGTGGCTGATCATGCACTGATCATGTGGCTTATCATACACTGATAAGGTGGCTGAACATACTCTGATCACGTGCCTGATCAGGCACTGATCACGTGGCTGATCATACTCTGAACATGAAGCTGAAAATTCACTGATCACGTGACTGCATGCACTGATCACATGGCTATCATGCACTGATCACGTGTTTATCATGCACTGATCACTTGACTGCGCATTAACTGAACACATACCTGTTCATGCACTGTTTACGTGGCTATCATGCACTGATCACGTGGCTCATCATGCATTAATCACGTGACTGATCATGCACTGAACTCGTTGCGTATCATGCACTGATCACATGACGGTGCATGAACTGATCACGTGAATATTATACACTGATCAAGTGACAGATCATGCACTAATCACGTGACTGATCATGCACTGATCACGTTGCTATCATGCACTGATCACGTGGCTGATAATGCACTGATCACTTGACTGATCATGCACTGATCACGTGTCTGATCATGCACTACTCACGTGACTGATCATGGACTGATCACGTGAGTGATCATGCACTGATCACGAGGCTGATCATACACTGATCACGTGACTGTGCATGCAATGATCACTTGGCTGATCATGTACTGATCACGTGGCTGATCATGCACTGATAAACTGGCTATCATCCACTGATCACGTGAGTGATCATGCACTCTTCACGTGCACAAATCCCATTGCATATCATGCTCTGATCAGGTTGCTATCATATACTGATCACGTGGCTGATCATACAGTGATCACGAAGCTGATCATACACTGATCACAGGACTGTGCATGCACTGATCATGTGGCTGATCATGCACTGATCATGTGGCTGATGATACACTGATCACGTGGCTGATCATGCACTGATCACGTGGCTGATCATACTCTGATTACGTGGATGATCATACACTGATTACGTGGCTGATCATACACTGATCACGTGGCTGATCATGCACTGATCACGTGGCTGATCATACTCTGATAACGTGGATGATCATAGACTGATCACGTGACTGCATATGCACTGATCACGTGACTGATCAGGCACTGATCACGTGGCTATCATGCACTGATTACGTGGCTTATCATACATTAATCACATAACTAAATATGCACTGATCACGAAGCCTATCATACACTGATAATGTGACTGTGCATGCACTAATCACGTGGATGATCATGAACTGATCACGTGGCTGAGCATACAGTGATCACGAGACTGTGCATGAACTGATCACTTGGTTGATCATGCACTGATCACGTGACTGCACGTGCACTGATCACGTGGCTCATCATACTGTGATCAAGTGGCTGATAATGCACTGATCACGTGGCTGATCATGCACTGAACACGAAGCTGATCATACACTGATCACAGGACTGTGCATGCACTGATCATGTGGCTGATCATGCACTGATCATGTGGCTGATGATATACTGATCACGTGGCTGATCAGGCACTGATCACGTGGCTGATCGTACTCTGAACACGAAGCTGAAAATACACTGATCACGAGACTGCATGCACTGATCACTTGACTGCGCATGCGCTGATCACGTGGATGATAATACGCTGATCACTTGACTGCTTATGCACTAAAAAAATGGCTGATCATGCACTGATCACATGACTGATCATGCACTGATTACTTGACTGATCATACACTGATTAATCATGTGCTGGTCACGTCGCTATCATGCACTGATCACTTGGCTGATCATACACTGATCACGTGACTGATCATGCATAGATCACGTGACTATCATGCACTGATCATTTGATTGTGCATGCAGTAATCACGTGGATGATCACGCATTTATCACGTGGCTGATCATGCACTAATCACATGGCGGAACATGAACTGATCACGTGACTTAGCATGCAGTGATCTCGTGTCTGAATGGTGCTGATCATGTGACTAATCAAGAACTGATCACGTGGCTATAATGCACTGATCACGTGACTGCGCATGCACTGATCATGTGGATGATAATACACTGATGACGTTACTGATCAGGCACTGATCACGTGACTGATCATTCACTGATCACGTGGCTATTATGCACTGATCACGGGACTGCACATGCAGTGTTCACCTAATTGTAGACAATGATCACGTGGCTATCATGCACTGATCAAGTGTCTATCATGCACTGAACACGTGGCTGATCAAACACTGATCACGTGGCTGCTCATGCACTGATCACGTGGCTGATCATGCACTAATCACTTTGTGGATCATGCACTGATACGTGGCGGATCATACACTGATCACATGACTGATCATGCACTGATCACGTGCCTGATCATGCACTGATCCCGTGGCTGATCATGCACTGATCACGTTGCAGATCATGCACTCATCACGTGGTTGATCATACAATGATCACGTGGCTGATCATGCACTGATCACATGTATGATCGTACACTGACCACGTCGCTGACCATGCACAAATCCCATTGCATATCATGCTCTGATCAGGTTGCTATCATGTACTGATCACGTGGCTGATCATACAGTGATCACGTGACTGACCATGCACTGATTACGTGGCTATCATGCACTGATCACGTGGCTGATCATGCACTGTTAACCTGGCTATAATACACTGATCTCGTGACTGATCATGCATTCTTCACGTGCCTGACATGCACTGATCACGTGGCTGATCTTGCACTGATCACGTGGCTGATAATGCACTGTTCACTTGATTGATCATGCACTACTCACGTGACTGATCATGGACTGATCACGTGACTGATCATGCACTGATCATGAGCCTGATCATGCACTGATCACGGGCCTGTTCATGCACTGATCACGTGGCTGATCCTGCACTGATCACGAGGCTGATCATACACTGATCACGTGACTGTGCATGCAATGATCACTTGGCTGATCATGTACTGATCACGTGGCTGATCATGTACTGATCACGTGACTGATTATGCACTGATCACATAGCTATCATGCACTGATCACATGACTTCGCATTCCATGATCACGTGACAGATCATGCATTGATCACGTGGTTATCATGCACTGATAATGTGGCTTATCATACATTGATCACCTAAATAATCATGCACTGATCACGTGGCGATCTTGCTCTGATCACGTGGTAGATCAGGCACTGATCACTTAGCTATCATGCACTGATCACATGACTGCGCAAGAACTGATCACTTAGATATCATACACAGGACACGTGACAGATCATGCACTGATCACGTGACTGATCATGCACTGATCTGGTGGCTATCATGCATTGATCACGTGGTTGATCATACACTGATCACGTGACTGATCATGCACTGATCACCTGGCTATCATGCACTAATCACGTAGCTGATCTGGAACAGATCTCGTGACTAATCATGCAGTGATCACGTCGCTATCATGCCCTGATCTCGAGATTTCGCACGCACTGATCATATGGATGATCACACACCGATCACGTGACAGATCATGCACTGAACACGTGACTTATCATGCACTGATCACGTGACTGCACATGCACTGATCATGTGACTGAGCATGCACTGATCACGTAGCTGATCATGCACTGATCACGAAGTTGATCATACACTGATCACGTGAGTGTGCATGCACTGATCACGTGGCGGATCATGCAATGATCACGTGGCTGATCATACACTGATCACGTAGCTCTCATGCACTGATCACATGTCAAGCATGCCCGGATGCCGTGGCTGATCATGCACTGATCGGGTGACTGATCATGCACTAGTCACCTGGCTATCATGCCTAATCCCGTGGCTGATCATACACTGACCACGTGACTGATCATGCACTGATCTCATTGCGTATCATGCACTGATCACATGACGGTGCATGAACTGATCACGTGAATATTATACACTGATCAAGTGACAGATCATGTACTAATCACGTGACTGATCATGCACTGATCACCTGACTATCATGCACTGATCTCGTGGCTGATAATGCAATGATCACTTGACTGATCATGCACTGATCACATGTCTGATTATGCACTACTCACGTGACTGATCATGGACTGATCACGTGGCTGATCATGCACTGATCTAGAAGCTGATCATACACTGATCACGTGAGTGTGCATGCAATGATCACATGGCTGATCATGCACTGATCACGTGGCTGAACATGCTCTGATCCCGTGGGTGATCATGCACTTATCACGTGGCTTATCATACACTGATCACGTGGTTGATCATGCACTAATCACGTTGTGGATGATGCACTGGTCACGTGGCTGATCATACACTGATCACATGACTGATCATGCACTAATCACGTTGTGGATCCTGCACTGATCACGTGACTGATCATGCACTGATTGCGTAACTTAGCATGCAGTGATCTCGTGTCTGAATTGTCCTGATCATGTGACTAATCAAGAACTGATCACATGGCTATAATGCACTGATCACGTGACTGGGCACGCACTGAAAATATGGATGACCATACACTGATCACGTCACTGATCACGCACTGATCACGTGACTGATCATGCACTGATCACGTGGCAGATCCTGCACTGATCACGAAGCTGATCATACTCTGATCACGTAAGTGTGCATGCACTGATCACGTGGCTGATCATGCACTGATCACGTGGCTGAACATACTCTGATCACGTGGCTGATCAGGCACTGATCACGTGGCTGATCATACTCTGAACATGAAGCTGAAAATACACTGATCACGTGACTGCATGCACTGATCACATGGCTATCATGCACTGATCACGTGTTTATCATGCACTGATCACTTGACTGCGCATTAACTGAACACATACCTGTTCATGCACTGTTTACGTGGCTATCATGCACTGATCACGTGGCTCATCATGAATTAATCACGTGACTGAGCCTGCACTGATCTCCTTGCGTATCATGCACTGATCACATGACGGTGCATGAACTGATCACGTGAATATTATACACTGATCAAGTGACAGATCATGTACTAATCACGTGACTGATCATGCACTGATCACGTGGCTATCATGCACTGATCACGTGGCTGATCATGCACTGTTAAGCTGGCTATAATACACTGATCTCGTGACTGATCATGCATTCTTCACGTGCCTGATCATGCACTGATCACGTGGCTGATCATGCACTACTCACGTGACTGATCATGGACTGATCACATGACTGATGATGCACTGTTCATGAGCCTGATCATGCACTGATCACGGGCCTGTTCATGCACTTATCACGTGGATGATCCTGCACTGATCACGAGGCTGATCATACAATGATCACGTGACTGTGCATGCAATGATCACTTGGCTGATCATGTACTCATCACGTGGCTGATCATGCACTGATTACCTGGCTATCATCCACTGATCACGTGAGTGATCATGCACTCTTCACGTGCATGATCATGCACTGATCACGTGTCTTAGCATGCACTAACCATGTTGCTGATCATGCAATGGTCAGGTGGCTATCATGCACTGTTTACCTGGCTGATCATGCACTGATCACATGGTTGTAATACACTGACCACTTGACTGTGCATGCACTGATCATGTGGATGATTATACACTGATCACCTGACTGATCATGAACTGATCACGTGCCTGATCATGCACTGATTGCGTAACTTAGCATGCAGTGATCCCGTGTCTGAATTGTGCTGATCATGTGACTAATCGAGAACTGATCACGTGGCTATAATGCACTGATCACGTGACTGCGCACGCACTGAAAATATGGATGACCATACACTGATCACGTCACTGATCAGGCACTGATCACGTGACTGATAATGCACTGATCACCAAGCTGATCATACTCTGATCACGTGAGTGTGCATGCACTGATCACGTGGCTGATCATGCACTGATCACGTGGCTGATCATGCACTGATCACGTGGGTGATCATGAACTGATCACGTGGCTTATCATACACTGATCACCTGAATGATCATGCACTAATCACGTTGTGGATGATGCACTGATCACGTGGCTGATCATACACTGATCACGTGGGTGATCATGAACTGATCACGTGGCTGATCATACACTGATCACCTGAATGATCATGCACTAATCACGTTGTGGATCATGCACTGATCACGTGGCTGATCAGGCACTGATCACGTGGCTGATCATACTCTGAACACGAAGCTGAAAATACTCTGATCATGTGACTGCATGCACTGATAACATGGCTATCATGCACTGATCACGTGTCTATCATGCACTGATCACGTGACTTCGCATTAACTGAACACATACCTGTTCTTGCATTGTTTACGTGGCTATCATGCACTGATCACGTGGCTGATCATGCATTGGTCACGTGACTGATCATGCACTGATCACGTTGCGTATCATGCACTGATCACATGACGGTGCATGAACTGATCACGTGGATATTATACACTGATCAAGTGACAGATCATGCACTAATCACGTGACTGATCATGCACTGATCACGTGGCTATCATGCACTGACCACGTGACTGATCATGCACAAGACACGTCGCTATCATGCACTGATCACGTGGCTGTTCATACAGTGATCACATGACTGATCATGCACTGATCTCTTGCCTGATCATGCACTGATCACGAAGCTGATCATACTCCAATCACTTGAGTGGGCATGCACTGATCACGTGGCTGATCATGCACTAGTCACGTTGTGGATGATGCACTGATCACGTGGCTGATCATACACTGTTCACATAACTGATCATGAACTAATCACGTTGTGGATCATGCACTGATCACGTGGCTGTTCTTGCACTTATCACGTGGCTGATCATACAGTGATTACATGACTGATCATGCACTAATCACGTTGTGGATCATGCACTGATCACATGAATGTGCATGCATTGATCATGTGGCTGATCATGCACTGATCACGTGGCTGATCATGCACTGATCACGAAGCTGATCATACACTGATCACAAGACTGTGCATGCACTAATCATGTGGCTGATCATGCACTGATCATATAGCTGATGATACACTGATCATGTGGCTGATCAGGCACTGATCACGTGGCTGATCGTACTCTGAACACGAAGCTGAAAATACACTGATCACGAGACTGCATGCACTGATCACTTGACTGCGCATGCACTGATCACGTGGATGATAATACGCTGATCACTTGACTGCTTATGCACTAAAAAAATGGCTGATCATGCACTGATCACATGACTGATCATGCACTGATCACTTGACTGATCATGCACTGATTAATCATGTGCTGGTCACGTGGCTATCATGCACTGATCACTTGGCTGATCATACACTGATCACGTGACTGATCATGCATAGATCACGTGACTATCATGCACTGATCACTTGATTGTGCATGCAGTAATCACGTGGATGATCACGCATTTATCACGTGGCTGATCATGCACTAATCACATGGCGGAACATGAACTGATCACGTGACTTAGCATGCAGTGATCTCGTGTGTGAATGGTGCTGATCATGTGACTAATCAAGAACTGATCACGTGGCTATAATGCACTGATCATGTGACTGCGCATGCACTGATCATGTGGATGATAATACACTGATGACGTTACTGATCAGGCACTGATCACGTGGCTATTTTGCAGTGATCACGGGACTGCACATGCAGTGTTCACGTAATTGTAGACAATGATCACGTGGCTATCATGCACTGATCACGTGTCTATCATGCACTGAACACGTGGCTGATCAAACACTGATCACGTGGCTGATCATGCACTGATCACGTGGCTGATCATGCACTAATCACTTTGTGGATCATGCACTGATACATGGCGGATCATACACTGATCACATGACTGATCATGCACTGATCACGTGCCTGATCATGCACTGATCCCGTGGCTGATCATGCACTGATCACGTTGCAGATCATGCAATCATCATGTGACTAATCAAGAACTGATCTCGTGGCTGATAATGCACTGATCACTTGACTGATCATGCACTACTCACATGACTGATCATGGACTGATCACGTGACTGATCATGCACTGATCATGAGCCTGATCATGCACTGATCACGCGCCTTTTTATGCACTGATCACGTGGCTGATCCTGCACTGATCACGAGGCTGATCATACACTGATCACGTGACTGTGCATGCAATGATCACTTGGCTGATCATGTACTGATCACGTGGCTGATCATGCACTGATAACCTGGCTATCATCCACTGATCACGTGAGTGATCATGCACTCTTCACGTGCATGATCATGCACTGATCACGTGTCTTAGCATGCACTAACAATGTTGCTGATCATGCAATGGTCAGGTGGCTATCATGCACTGTTTACCTGGCTGATCATGCACTGATCACATGGCTGTAATACACTCACCACTTGACTGTGCATGCACGGATCAGGTGGATGATTATACACTGATCACGTGACTGATCATGCACTGATCATGTGTCTGATCATGCACTGATAAAGTGCTTGATCATGCATTGATCACGTGGCTGAACATACAGTGATTACATGACTGATCATGCACTAATCACGTTGTGGATCCTGCACTGATCACGTGACTGATCATGCACTGATTGCGTAACTTAGCATGCAGTGATCTCGTGTCTGAATTGTCCTGATCATGTGACTAATCAAGAACTGATCACATGGCTATAATGCACTGATCACGTGACTGGGCACGCACTGAAAATATGGATGACCATACACTGATCACGTCACTGATCACGCACTGATCACGTGACTGATCATGCACTGATCACGTGGCAGATCCTGCACTGATCACGAAGCTGATCATACTCTGATCACGTAAGTGTGCATGCACTGATCACGTGGCTGATCATGCACTGATCACGTGGCTGATCATGCACTGATCACGTGGGTGATCATGAACTGATCACGTGGCTTATCATACACTGCTCACGTGGCTGATCATGCACTAATCACGTTGTGGATGATGCACTGATCACGTGGCTGATCATACACTGATCACGTGGGTGATCATGAACTGATCACGTGGCTGATCATACACTGATCACCTGAATGATCATGCACTAATCACGTTGTGGATCATGCACTGATCACGTGGCTGATCAGGCACTGATCACGTGGCTGATCATACTCTGAACACGAAGCTGAAAATACACTGATCACATGACTGCATGCACTGATCACATGGCTATCCTGCACTGATCACGTGTCTATCATGCACTGATCACGTGACTGTGCATTAACTGAACACATACCTGTTCATGCACTGTTTACGTGGCTATCATGCACTGATCACGTGGCTGATCATGCATTGGTCACGTGGCTGATCATGCACTGATCCCGTTGCGTATCATGCACTGATCAGATGACGGCGCATGAACTGATCACGTGGATATTATACACTGATCAAGTGACAAATCATGCACTACTCACGTGACTGATCATGCACTGATCACGTGGCTATCATGCACTGATCACGTGACTGATCATGCACTAGACCCGTCGCTATCATGCACTGATCACGTTGCTGTTCATACAGTGATCACGTGACTGATCATGCACTGATCATGTGTCTGATAATGCACTGATCACGAAGCTGATCATACTCCAATCACGTGAGTGTGCATGCACTGAAATCGTGGCTGATCCTGCACTAATCACGTTATGGATGATGCACTGATCACGTGGCTGATCATACACTGATCACATGACTGATCATGAACTAATCACGTTGTGGATCATACACTGATCACATTACTGATCATGAACTAATCACGTTGTGGATCATACACTGATCACATGACTGATCATGAACTAATCACGTTGTGGATCATGCACTAATCACGTGGCTGTTGTTGCACTTATCACTTGGCTGATCATACAGTGATTACATGACTGATCATGCACTAATCACGTTGTGGATCATGCACTGATCACATGAATGTGCATGCATTGATCACGTGGATGATCATGAACTGATCACGTGGCTGATCATACACTGCTCACGTGGCTGATCATGCACTAATTACGTTGTGGATGATGCACTGATCACGTGGCTGATCATACACTGATCACGTGGCTGATCATGAACTGATCACGTGGCTGATCATACACTGATCACATGAATGATCATGCACTAATCACGTTGTGGATCATGCACTGATCACGTGGCTGATCATACACTGATCACGTGGCTGATCTTGCACTTATTACGTGGCTGATCATACAGTGATTACATGAATAATCATGCACTAATCACTATGTAGATTATGCACTGATCACATGACTGTGCATGTATTGATCACGTGGCTGATCATGCAATGAACACGTGGCTGATCATACACTGATCACATTACTGATCAAGCACTGTTCACGTGCCTGATCATTCACTGATCAGGTGGCTGATCTTGCACTTATCACGTGGCTGATCATACAGTGATTACATGAATGATCATGCACTAATCACGTTGTAGATTATGCACTGATCACATGACTGTGCATGTATTGATCACGTGGCTGATCATGCAATGAACACGTGGCTGATCATGCACTGATCATGTGGCTTATCATACACTGATAAGGTGGCTGAACATACTCTGATCACGTGCCTGATCAGGCACTGATCACGTGGCTGATCATACTCTGAACATGAAGCTGAAAATTCACTGATCACGTGACTGCATGCACTGATCACATGGCTATCATGCACTGATCACGTGTTTATCATGCACTGATCACGTGACTGCGCATTAACTGAACACATACCTGTTCATGCACTGTTTACGTGGCTATCATGCACTGATCACGTGGCTCATCATGCATTAATCACGTGACTGATCATGCACTGAACTCGTTGCGTATCATGCACTGATCACATGACGGTGCATGAACTGATCACGTGAATATTATACACTGATCAAGTGACAGATCATGCACTAATCACGTGACTGATCATGCACTGATCACGTTGCTATCATGCACTGATCACGTGGCTGATAATGCACTGATCACTTGACTGATCATGCACTGATCACGTGTCTGATCATGCACTACTCACGTGACTGATCATGGACTGATCACGTGAGTGATCATGCACTGATCACGAGGCTGATCATACACTGATCACGTGACTGTGCATGCAATGATCACTTGGCTGATCATGTACTGATCACGTGGCTGATCATGCACTGATAAACTGGCTATCATCCACTGATCACGTGAGTGATCATGCACTCTTCACGTGCACAAATCCCATTGCATATCATGCTCTGATCAGGTTGCTATCATATACTGATCACGTGGCTGATCATACAGTGATCACGAAGCTGATCATACACTGATCACAGGACTGTGCATGCACTGATCATGTGGCTGATCATGCACTGATCATGTGGCTGATGATACACTGATCACGTGGCTGATCATGCACTGATCACGTGGCTGATCATACTCTGATTACGTGGATGATCATACACTGATTACGTGGCTGATCATACACTGATCACGTGGCTGATCATGCACTGATCACGTGGCTGATCATACTCTGATAACGTGGATGATCATAGACTGATCACGTGACTGCATATGCACTGATCACGTGACTGATCAGGCACTGATCACGTGGCTATCATGCACTGATTACGTGGCTTATCATACATTAATCACATAACTAAATATGCACTGATCACGAAGCCTATCATACACTGATAATGTGACTGTGCATGCACTAATCACGTGGATGATCATGAACTGATCACGTGGCTGAGCATACAGTGATCACGAGACTGTGCATGAACTGATCACTTGGTTGATCATGCACTGATCACGTGACTGCACGTGCACTGATCACGTGGCTCATCATACTGTGATCAAGTGGCTGATAATGCACTGATCACGTGGCTGATCATGCACTGAACACGAAGCTGATCATACACTGATCACAGGACTGTGCATGCACTGATCATGTGGCTGATCATGCACTGATCATGTGGCTGATGATATACTGATCACGTGGCTGATCAGGCACTGATCACGTGGCTGATCGTACTCTGAACACGAAGCTGAAAATACACTGATCACGAGACTGCATGCACTGATCACTTGACTGCGCATGCGCTGATCACGTGGATGATAATACGCTGATCACTTGACTGCTTATGCACTAAAAAAATGGCTGATCATGCACTGATCACATGACTGATCATGCACTGATTACTTGACTGATCATACACTGATTAATCATGTGCTGGTCACGTCGCTATCATGCACTGATCACTTGGCTGATCATACACTGATCACGTGACTGATCATGCATAGATCACGTGACTATCATGCACTGATCATTTGATTGTGCATGCAGTAATCACGTGGATGATCACGCATTTATCACGTGGCTGATCATGCACTAATCACATGGCGGAACATGAACTGATCACGTGACTTAGCATGCAGTGATCTCGTGTCTGAATGGTGCTGATCATGTGACTAATCAAGAACTGATCACGTGGCTATAATGCACTGATCACGTGACTGCGCATGCACTGATCATGTGGATGATAATACACTGATGACGTTACTGATCAGGCACTGATCACGTGACTGATCATTCACTGATCACGTGGCTATTATGCACTGATCACGGGACTGCACATGCAGTGTTCACCTAATTGTAGACAATGATCACGTGGCTATCATGCACTGATCAAGTGTCTATCATGCACTGAACACGTGGCTGATCAAACACTGATCACGTGGCTGCTCATGCACTGATCACGTGGCTGATCATGCACTAATCACTTTGTGGATCATGCACTGATACGTGGCGGATCATACACTGATCACATGACTGATCATGCACTGATCACGTGCCTGATCATGCACTGATCCCGTGGCTGATCATGCACTGATCACGTTGCAGATCATGCACTCATCACGTGGTTGATCATACAATGATCACGTGGCTGATCATGCACTGATCACATGTATGATCGTACACTGACCACGTCGCTGACCATGCACAAATCCCATTGCATATCATGCTCTGATCAGGTTGCTATCATGTACTGATCACGTGGCTGATCATACAGTGATCACGTGACTGACCATGCACTGATTACGTGGCTATCATGCACTGATCACGTGGCTGATCATGCACTGTTAACCTGGCTATAATACACTGATCTCGTGACTGATCATGCATTCTTCACGTGCCTGACATGCACTGATCACGTGGCTGATCTTGCACTGATCACGTGGCTGATAATGCACTGTTCACTTGATTGATCATGCACTACTCACGTGACTGATCATGGACTGATCACGTGACTGATCATGCACTGATCATGAGCCTGATCATGCACTGATCACGGGCCTGTTCATGCACTGATCACGTGGCTGATCCTGCACTGATCACGAGGCTGATCATACACTGATTACGTGACTGTGCATGCAATGATCACTTGGCTGATCATGTACTGATCACGTGGCTGATCATGTACTGATCACGTGACTGATTATGCACTGATCACATAGCTATCATGCACTGATCACATGACTTCGCATTCCATGATCACGTGACAGATCATGCATTGATCACGTGGTTATCATGCACTGATAATGTGGCTTATCATACATTGATCACCTAAATAATCATGCACTGATCACATGGCGATCTTGCTCTGATCACGTGGTAGATCAGGCACTGATCACTTAGCTATCATGCACTGATCACATGACTGCGCAAGAACTGATCACTTAGATATCATACACAGGACACGTGACAGATCATGCACTGATCACGTGACTGATCATGCACTGATCTGGTGGCTATCATGCATTGATCACGTGGTTGATCATACACTGATCACGTGACTGATCATGCACTGATCACCTGGCTATCATGCACTAATCACGTAGCTGATCTGGAACAGATCTCGTGACTAATCATGCAGTGATCACGTCGCTATCATGCCCTGATCTCGAGATTTCGCACGCACTGATCATATGGATGATCACACACCGATCACGTGACAGATCATGCACTGAACACGTGACTTATCATGCACTGATCACGTGACTGCACATGCACTGATCATGTGACTGAGCATGCACTGATCACGTAGCTGATCATGCACTGATCACGAAGTTGATCATACACTGATCACGTGAGTGTGCATGCACTGATCACGTGGCGGATCATGCAATGATCACGTGGCTGATCATGCACTGATCACGTAGCTCTCATGCACTGATCACATGTCAAGCATGCCCGGATGCCGTGGCTGATCATGCACTGATCGGGTGACTGATCATGCACTAGTCACCTGGCTATCATGCCTAATCCCGTGGCTGATCATACACTGACCACGTGACTGATCATGCACTGATCTCATTGCGTATCATGCACTGATCACATGACGGTGCATGAACTGATCACGTGAATATTATACACTGATCAAGTGACAGATCATGTACTAATCACGTGACTGATCATGCACTGATCACCTGACTATCATGCACTGATCTCGTGGCTGATAATGCAATGATCACTTGACTGATCATGCACTGATCACATGTCTGATTATGCACTACTCACGTGACTGATCATGGACTGATCACGTGGCTGATCATGCACTGATCTAGAAGCTGATCATACACTGATCACGTGAGTGTGCATGCAATGATCACATGGCTGATCATGCACTGATCACGTGGCTGAACATGCTCTGATCCCGTGGGTGATCATGCACTTATCACGTGGCTTATCATACACTGATCACGTGGTTGATCATGCACTAATCACGTTGTGGATGATGCACTGGTCACGTGGCTGATCATACACTGATCACATGACTGATCATGCACTAATCACGTTGTGGATCATGCACTGATCACGTGGCTGATCATACACTGATTACGTGGCTGATCATACACTGATCACGAGGCTGATCATGCACTGATCACGTGGCTGATCATACTCTGATTACGTGGATGATCATACACTGATCACGTGGATGATCATAGAATGATCACGTGACTGCATATGCACTGATCACGTGACTGATCAGGCACTGATCACGTGGCTATCTGCACTGATTACGTGGCTTATCATACATTAATCACGTAACTAAATATGCACTGATCACGAAGCCTATCATACACTGATAATGTGACTGTGCATGCACTAATCACGTGGACGATCATGCACTGATCACGTGACTGCACATGCACTGATCACGTGGCTGATCATACTGTGATCAAGTGGCTGATAATGCACTGATTACGTGGCTAATCATGCACAGATCACGTAGCTCTCATGTGCCGGTCACATGGCGATCATGCCCTGATCCCGTGGCTGATCATGCACTGATCGCCTGACTGATCATGCACTAGTCACTTGGCTATCATGCACTGATCAGGTGGCTGATATGCACTGATCACGTGGCTGATATGCACTGATCACGTGGCTGATCATGCACTGATCACGAAGCTGATCATGCAATGATCACGTGGCTGATCATACACTGATCAAGTGGCTGATCATGCAATGATCACGTGGCTGATCATGCACTGATCACGTGGGGGATCATGAACTGATCACGTGGCTACTCATACACTGATCACGTGGCTGATCATGCACTAATCACGTTGTGGATGATGCACTGATCACGTGGCTGAGCATACACTGATCACGTGGCTGATCTTGCACTTATCACGTGGCTGATCATACAGAGATTACATGACTGATAATGCACTAATCACGTTGTGGATCATGCACTGATCACGTGACTGATCATGCATTAGTCACGTGGCTATCATGCACTGATCACATGGCTGAACGTACAATGATCACGTGACTGATCATGCACTTATCACGTGCCTGACCATGCACTGATTGCGTAAATTAGCATGCAGTTATCTCGATCTGAATTGTGCTTATCATGTGACTAATCAAGAACTGATCACGTGGCTGTAATGCACTGATCACGTGACTGTGCACACACTGAAAATATGGATGATCATACACTGATCACTTCACTGATCACGCACTGATCACGTGACTGATCATGCAGTGATCACGTGGCTGATCATACACTGATCACGTGGGTGGTCATGAACTGATCACGTGGCTGATCATACACTGATCACATGAATGATCATGCACTAATCACGTTGTGGATCATGCACTGATCACGTGGTTGATCATACACTGATCACGTGGCTGATCTTGCACTTATCACGTGGCTGATCATACAGTGATTACATGAATGATCATGCACTAATCACGTTTAGATTATGCACTGATCACATGATTGTGCATGTATTGATCACGTGGCTGATCATGCAATGAACACGTGGCTGATCATACACTGATCACATTACTGATCATGCACTGTTCACGTGCCTGATCATTCACTGATCACGTGGCTGATCATGCACTGATCACGAAGCTGATCATACCCTGATCACATAACTGTGCATGCACTGATCACGTGGCTGATCATGCACTGATCATGTGGCTGATCATACACTGATCACGTGGCTGAACATACGCTGATCACGTGGCTGATCAGGCACTGATCACGTGGCTGATCATACTCTGAACATGAAGCTGAAAATACACTGATCACATGACTGCATGCACTGATCACATGTCTATCATGCACTGATCACGTGTTTATCATGCACTGATCACATGACTGCGCATTAACTGAACACATACCTGTTCATGCACTGTTTACGTGGCTATCATGCACTGATCACGTGACTCATCATGCATTAATCACGTGACTGATCATGCACTGATCTCGTTGCGTATCATGCACTGATCACATGACGGTGCATGAACTGATCACGTGAATATTATACACTGATCAAGTGACAGATCATGTACTAATCACGTGACTGATCATGCACTGATCACGTTGCTATCATGCACTGATCACGTGGCTGATAATGCACTGATCACTTGACTGATCATGCACTGATCACGTGTCTGATCATGCACTACTCACGTGACTGATCATGAACTGATCACGTGACTGATCATGCACTGATCATGAGCCTGATCATGCACTGATCACGGGCCTGTTCATGCACTGATCACGTGGCTGATCCTGCACTGATCACGAGGCTGATCATACACTGATCACGTGACTGTGCATGCAATGATCACTTGGCTGATCATGTACTGATCACGTGGCTGATCATGCACTGATTACCTGGCTATCATCCACTGATCACGTGAGTAATCATGCACTCTTCACGTGCATGATCATGCACTGATCACGTGTCTTAGCATGCACTAACCATGTTGCTGATCATGCAATGGTCAGGTGGCTATCATGCACTGTTTACCTGGCTGATCATGCACTGATCACATGGCTGTAATACACTGACCACTTGACTGTGCATGCACTGAAAATATGGATGATCATACACTGATCACTTCACTTAGCACGCACTGATCACGTGACTGATCATGCAGTGATCACGTGGCTGATCATACACTGATCACGTGGGTGGTCATGAACTGATCACGTGGCTGATCATACACTGATCACATGAATGATCATGCACTAATCATGTTGTGGATCATGCACTGATCACGTGGCTGATCATACACTGATCACGTGGCTGATCTTGCACTTATCACGTGGCTGACCATACAGTGAATACATGAATGATCAAGCACTAATCACGTTGTAGATTATGCACTGATCACATGACTGTGCATGTATTGATCACGTGGCTGATCATGCAATGAACACGTGGCTGATCATACACTGATCACATTACTGATCATGCACTGTTCACGTGCCTGATCATTCACTGATCACGTGGCTGATCATGCACTGATCACGAAGCTGATCATACCCTGATCACATAACTGTGCATGCACTGATCACGTGGCTGATCATGCACTGATCACGTGGCTGATCATACACTGATCACGTGGCTGAACATACGCTGATCACGTGGCTGATCAGGCACTGATCACGTGGCTGATCATACTCTGAACATGAAGCTGAAAATACACTGATCACATGACTGCATGCACTGATCACATGGCTATCATGCACTGATCACGTGTTTATCATGCACTGATCACGTGACTGCGCATTAACTGAACACATACCTGTTCATGCACTGTTTACATGGCTATCATGCACTGATCACGTGACTCATCATGCATTAATCACGTGACCGATCATGCACTGATCTCGTTGCGTATCATGCACTGATCACATGACGGTGCATGAACTGATCACGTGAATATTATACACTGATCAAGTGACAGATCATGTACTAATCACGTGACTGATCATGCACTGATCACGTGGCTATCATGCACTGATCACGTGGCTGATAATGCACTGATCACTTGACTGATCATGCACTGATCACGTTTCTGATCATGCACTACTCACGTGACTGATCATGAACTGATCACGTGACTGATCATGCACTGATCATGAGCCTGATCATGCACTGATCACGGGCCTGTTCATGCACTGATCACGTGGCTGATCCTGCACTGATCACGAGGCTGATCATACACTGATCACGTGACTGTGCATGCAATGATCACTTGGCTGATCATGTACTGATCACGTGGCTGATCATGCACTGATTACCTGGCTATTATCCACTGATCACGTGAGTAATCATGCACTCTTCACGTGCATGATCATGCACTGATCACGTGTCTTAGCATGCACTAACCATGTTGCTGATCATGCAATGGTCAGGTGGCTATCATGCACTGTTTACCTGGATGATCATGCACTGATCACATGGCTGTAATACACTGACCACTTGACTGTGCATGCACTGAAAATATGGATGATCATACACTGATCACTTCACTGATCACGCACTGATCACGTGACTGATCATGCACTGATCACGTGGATGATCATGCACTGATCATGTGACTGAGCATGCACTGATCATGTAGCTGATCATGCACTGATCACGAAGTTGATCATACACTGATCATGTGACTGAGCATGCACTGATCACGTAGCTGATCATGCACTGATCACGAAGTTGATCATACACTGATCACGTGAGTGTGCATGCACTGATCACGCGGCCGATCATGCAATCATCACGTGGCTGATCATGCACTGATCACGTAGCTCTCATGCACTGATCACATGTCAATCATGCCCGGATCCAGTGGCTGATCCTGCACTGATCGCGTGACTGATCATGCAGTAATCACCTGGCTATCATGCCTAATCCCGTGGCTGATCATACACTGACCACGTGACTGATCATGCACTGATCACGTGGCTGATCATGCACTGATCTCGCAGCTGATCATACACTGATCACGTGACTGAGCATGCACTGATCACGTAGCTGATCATGCACTGATCACGAAGTGGATCATACACTGATCACGTGAGTGTGCATGCACTGATCACGCGGCCGATCATGCAATCATCACGTGGCTATCATGCACTGATTACGTGGCTTATCATACATTAATCACGTAACTAAATATGCACTGATCACGAAGCCTATCATACACTGATAATGTGACTGTGCATGCACTAATCACGTGGCTGATCATGCACTGATCAAGTGGCTGATCATGCAAAGATCACGTGGCTGATCATGCACTGGTCATGTGGGGGATCATGAACTGATCACGTGGCTGCTCATACACTGATCACGTGGCTGATCATGCACTAATCACGTTGTGGATGAGGCACTGATCACGTGGCTGAGCATACACTGATCACGTGGCTGATCTTGCACTTATCACGTGGCTGATCATACAGAGATTACATGACTGATAATGCACTAATCACGTTGTGGATCATGCACTGATCACGTGACTGATCATGCATTAGTCACGTGGCTATCATGCACTGATCACATGGCTGAACGTACAATGATCACGTGACTGATCATGCACTGATCACGTGCCTGACCATGCACTGATTGCGTAAATTAGCATGCAGTTATCTCGTGTCTGAATTGTGCTTATCATGTGACTAATCAAGAACTGATCACGTGGCTGTAATGCACTGATCACGTGACTGTGCACACACTGAAAATATGGATGATCATACACTGATCACTTCACTGATCACGCACTGATCACGTGACTGATCATGCAGTGATCACGTGGCTGATCATACACTGTCACGTGGGTGGTCATGAACTGATCACGTGGCTGATCATACACTGATCACGTGGCTGATCTTGCACTTATCACGTGGCTGATCATACAGTGATTACATGAATGATCATGCACTAATCACGTTGTAGATTATGCACTGATCACATGACTGTGCATGTATTGATCACGTGGCTGATCATGCAATGAACACGTGGCTGATCATACACTGATCACATTACTGATCATGCACTGTTCACGTGCCTGATCATTCACTGATCACGTGGCTGATCATGCACTGATCACGAAGCTGATCATACCCTGATCACATAACTGTGCATGCACTGATCACGTGGCTGATCATGCACTGATCATGTGGCTGATCATACACTGATCACGTGGCTGAACATACGCTGATCACGTGGCTGATCAGGCACTGATCACGTGGCTGATCATACTCTGAACATGAAGCTGAAAATACACTGATCACATAACTGCATGCACTGATCACATGGCTATCATGCACTGATCACGTGTTTATCATGCACTGATCACGTGACTGTGCATTAACTGAACACATACCTGTTCATGCACTGTTTACGTGGCTGTCATGCACTGATCACGTGACTCATCATGCATTAATCACGTGACTGATCATGCACTGATCTCGTTGCGTATCATGCACTGATCACATGACGGTGCATGAACTGATCACGTGAATATTATACACTGATCAAGTGACAGATCATGTACTAATCACGTGACTGATCATGCACTGATCACGTGGCTATCATGCACTGATCACGTGGCTGAGAATGCACTGATCACTTGACTGATCATGCACTGATCACGTGTCTGATCATGCACTACTCACGTGACTGATCATGAACTGATCACGTGACTGATCATGCACTGATCATGAGCCTGATCATGCACTGATCACGGGCCTGTTCATGCACTGATCACCTGGCTGATCCTGCACTGATCACGAGGCTGATCATACACTGATCACGTGACTGTGCATGCAATGATCACTTGGCTGATCATGTACTGATCACGTGGCTGATCATGCACTGATTACCTGGCTATCATCCACTGATCACGTGAGTAATCATGCACTCTTCACGTGCATGATCATGCACTGATCACGTGTCTTAGCATGCACTAACCATGTTGCTGATCATGCAATGGTCAGGTGGCTATCATGCACTGTTTACCTGGATGATCATGCACTGATCACATGGCTGTAATACACTGACCACTTGACTGTGCATGCACTGAAAATATGGATGATCATACACTGATCACTTCACTGATCACGCACTGATCACGTGACTGATCATGCAGTGATCACGTGGCTGATCATACACTGATCACGTGGGTGGTCATGAACTGATCACGTGGCTGATCATACACTGATCACATGAATGATCATGCACTAATCACGTTGTGGATCATGCACTGATCACGTGGCTGATCATACACTGATCACGTGGCTGATCTTGCACTTATCACGTGGCTGATCATACAGTGATTACATGAATGATCATGCACTAATCACGTTGTAGATTATGCACTGATCACATGACTGTGCACGTATTGATCACGTGGCTGATCATGCAATGAACACGTGGCTGATCATACACTGATCACATTACTGATCATGCACTGTTCACGTGCCTGATCATTCACTGATCACGTGGCTGATCATGCACTGATCACGAAGCTGATCATACCCTGATCACATAACTGTGCATGCACTGATCACGTGGCTGATCATACACTGATCACGTGGCTGAACATATGCTGATCACGTGGCTGATCAGGCACTGATGACGTGGCTGATCATACTCTGAACATGAAGCTGAAAATACACTGATCACATGACTGCATGCACTGATCACATGGCTATCATGCACTGATCACGTGTTTATCATGCACTGATCACGTGACTGCGCATTAACTGAACACATACCTGTTCATGCACTGTTTTCGTGGCTATCATGCACTGATCACGTGACTCATCATGCATTAATCACGTGACCGATCATGCACTGATCTCGTTGCGTATCATGCACTGATCACATGACGGTGCATGAACTGATCACATGAATATTATACACTGATCAAGTGACAGATCATGTACTAATCACGTGACTGATCATGCACTGATCACGTTGCTATCATGCACTGATCACGTGGCTGATAATGCACTGATCACTTGACTGATCATGCACTGATCACCTGTCTGATCATGCACTGCTCACTTGACTGATCATGAACTGATCACGTGACTGATCATGCACTGATCATGAGCCTGATCATGCACTGATCACGGGCCTGTTCATGCACTGATCACGTGGCTGATCCTGCACTGATCACGAGGCTGATCATACACTGATCACGTGACTGTGCATGCAATGATCACTTGGCTGATCATGTACTGATCACGTGGCTGATCATGCACTGATTACCTGGCTATCATCCACTGATCACGTGAGTAATCATGCACTCTTCACGTGCATGATCATGCACTGATCACGTGTCTTATCATGCACTAACCATGTTGCTGATCATGCAATGGTCAGGTGGCTATCATGCACTGTTTACCTGGATGATCATGCACTGATCACATGGCTGTAATACACTGACCACTTGACTGTGCATGCACTGAAAATATGGATGATCATACACTGATCACTTCACTGATCACGCACTGATCACGTGACTGATCATGCACTGATCACGTGGATGATCATGCACTGATCATGTGACTGAGCATGCACTGATCATGTAGCTGATCATGCACTGATCACGAAGTTGATCATACACTGATCATGTGACTGAGCATGCACTGATCACGTAGCTGATCATGCACTGATCACGAAGTTGATCATACACTGATCACGTGAGTGTGCATGCACTGATCACGTGGCCGATCATGCAATCATCACGTGGCTGATCATGCACTGATCACGTAGCTCTCATGCACTGATCACATGTCAATCATGCCCGGATCCAGTGGCTGATCCTGCACTGATCGGGTGACTGATCATGCAGTAATCACCTGGCTATCATGCCTAATCCCGTGGCTGATCATACACTGACCACGTGACTGATCATGCACTGATCACGTGGCTGATCATGCACTGATCTCGCAGCTGATCATACACTGATCACGTGACTGAGCATGCACTGATCACGTAGCTGATCATGCACTGATCACGAAGTTGATCATACACTGATCACGTGAGTGTGCATGCACTGATCACGCAGCCGATCATGCAATCATCACGTGGCTGATCATGCACTGATCACGTAGCTCTCATGCACTGATCACATGTCAATCATGCCCGGATCCAGTGGCTGATCCTGCAATGATCGCTTGACTGATCATGCAGTAATCACCTGGCTATCATGCCTAATCCCGTGGCTGATCATACACTGACCACGTGACTGATCATGCACTGATCACGTGGCTGATCATGCACTGATCACGAAGTTGATCATACACTGATCATGTGACTGAGCATGCACTGATCACGTAGCTGATCATGCACTGATCACGAAGTTGATCATACACTGATCAACGTGAGTGTGCATGCACTGATCACGCGGCCGATCATGCAATCATCACGTGGCTATCATGCACTGATTACGTGGCTTATCATACATTAATCACGTAACTAAATATGCACTGATCACGAAGCCTATCATACACTGATAATGTGACTGTGCATGCAGTAATCACATGGATGATCATGCACTGACCACGTGACTGATCATGCACTGATCACGTGGCTGATCATGCACTGATCTCGAAGCTGATCATACACTGATCACGTGAGTGTGCATGCAATGATCACATGGATGATCATGCACTGATCACGTGGCTGAACATGCTCTGATCCCGTGGGTGATCATGCACTTATCACGTGGCTTATCATACACTGATCACGTGGCTGATCATGCACTAATCACGTTGTGGATGATGCACTGGTCACGTGGCTGATCATACACTGATCACATGACTGATCATGCACTAATCACGTTGTGGATCATGCACTGAATCACGTGGCTGATCATACTCTGATCACGTGGATGATCATAGACTGATCACGTGACTGCATAATGCACTGATCACGTGACTGATCAGGCACTGATCACGTGGCTATCATGCACTGATTACGTGGCTTATCATACATTAATCACGTAACTAAATATGCACTGATCACGAAGCCTATCATACACTGATAATGTGACTGTGCATGCACTAATCACGTGGATGATCATGCACTGATCACGTGACTGCACATGCACTGATCACGTGGCTGATCATACTGTGATCAAGTGGCTGATAATGCACTGATTACGTGGCTGATCATGCACAGATCACCTAGCTATCATGTGCCGATCACATGGCGATCATGCCCTGATCCCGTGGCTGATCATGCACTGATCGCCTGACTGATCATGCACTAGTCACTTGGCTATCATGCACTGATCAGGTGGCTGATCATGCACTGATCACGAAGCTGATCATGCAATGATCACGTGGCTGATCATACACTGATCAAGTGGCTGATCATGCAATGATCACGTGGCTGATCATGCACTGATCACGTGGGGGATCATGAACTGATCACGTGGCTGCTCATACACTGATCACGTGGCTGATCATGCACTAATCACGTGTGGATGATGCACTGATCACGTGGCTGAGCATACACTGATCACGTGGCTGATCTTGCACTTATCATGTGGCTGATCATACAGAGATTACATGACTGATAATGCACTAATCACGTTGTGGATCATGCACTGATCACGTGACTGATCATGCACTAGTCACGTGGCTATCATGCACTGATCACATGGCTGAACATACACTGATCACGTGGCTGATCATGCACTGATCATGTGACTGAGCATGCACTGATCATGTAGCTGATCATGCACTGATCACGAAGTTGATCATACACTGATCATGTGACTGAGCATGCACTGATCACGTAGCTGAACATCCACTGATCACGAAGATGATCATACACTTATCACGTGAGTGTGCATGCACTGATCACGCGGCCGATCATGCAATCAAACACGTGGCTGATCAATGCACTGATCACGTAGCTCTCATCTACTGATCACATGTCAATCATGCCCGGATCCCGTGGCTGATCCTGCACTGATCGCTTGACTGATCATGCAGTAATCACCTGGCTATCATGCCTAATCCCGTGGCTGATCATACACTGACCACGTGACTGATCATGCACTGATCACGTGGCTGATCATGCACTGATCTCGAAGCTGATCATACACTGATCACGTGAGTGTGCATGCAATGATCACATGGCTGATCATGCACTGATCACGTGGCTGAACATGCTCTGATCCGTGGGTGATCATGCACTTATCACGTGGCTTATCATACACTGATCACATGACTGAAACATGCACTAATCACGTTGTGGATCATGCACTGATCACGTGGCTGATAATACACTGATTACGTGGCTGATCATACACTGATCACGTGGCTGATCATACTCTGATCACGTGGATGATCATACACTGATTACGTGGCTGATCATACACTGATCACGTGGCTGATCATGCACTGATCACGTGGCTGATCATACTCTGATCACGTGGAATGATCAATAGACCTGATTCACGTGACTGCATATGCACTGATCACGTGACTGATCAGGCACTGATCACGTGGCTATCATGCACTGATTACGTGGCTTATCATACATTAATCACGTAACTAAATATGCACTGATCACGAAGCCTATCATACACTGATAATGTGACTGTGCATGCACTAATCACGTGGATGATCCAGCACTGATCACGTGACTGCCACATGCACTGATCACGTGGCTGATCAATACTGTGAATCAACTGGCTGATAATGCACTGATTATGTGGCTGATCATGCACAGATCACCTAGCTATCATGTGCCGATCACAATGGCGATCATGCCCTGATCCCGTGGCTGATCATGCACTGATCGCACTGACTGATCATGCACTAGTCACTTGGCTATCATGCACTGATCAGGTGGCTGATTGCACTGATCACGTGGCTGACATGCACTGATCACGTGGCTGATCATGCACTGATCACGAGGCTGATCATGCAATGATCACATGGCTGATCATACACTGATCAAGTGGCTGATCATGCCAAAGATCACGTGGCTGATCATGCACTGATCATGTGGGGATCATGAAACTGATCACGTGGCTGCTCAAACACTGATCACGTGGCTGATCATGCACTAATCACGTTTTGGATGATGCACTGATTCACGTGGCTGAGCATACACTGATCACGTGGCTGATCTTGCACTTATCATGTGGCTGATCATACAGAGATTACATGACTGATCATGCACTACTCACGTGACTGATCATGGACTGATCACGTGCCTGATCATGCACTGTCATGAGCCTGATCAGGCACTGATCACGGGCCCTGTTCATGCACTGATCACGTGGATGATCCTTGCACTGATCACGAGGCTGATCATACAATGATCACGTGACTGTGCATGCAATGATCACTTGGCTGATCATGTACTGATCACGTGGCTGATCATGCACTAACTGGCTATCATCCACTGATCACGTGAGTAATCATCCACACTTCACGTGCATGATCATGCAATGATCACGTGTCTTAACATGCACTAACCATGTTGCTGATCATGCAAATGGTCAGGTGGCTATCATGCACTGTTTACCTGGCTGATCATGCACTGATCACATGGTTGTAATACACTGACCACTTGACTGTGCATGCACTGATCATGTGGATGATTATACCACTGATCACCTGACTGATCATGCACTGATCACGTGCCTGATCATGCACTGATTGCGTAACTTAGCATGCAGTGATCTCGTGTCTGAATTGTGCTGATCATGTGACTAATCAAGAACTGATCACGAGGCGTATAATGCACTGATCACGTGACTGCGCACGCACTGAAAATATGGATGACCAATACACTGATCACGTCACTGATCTCGCACTGATCACGTGACTGATATGCACTGATCACCAAGCTGATAATGCACTGATCACCAAGCTGATCATACTCTGATCACGTGAGTGTGCATGCTCTGATCACGTGGCTGATCATGCACTGATCACGTGCGTGATCATGAACTGATCCGTGGCTTATCATACACTGCTCACGTGGCTGATCATGCACTAATCACGTTGTGGATGATCACTGATCACGTGGCTGATCATTCACTGATCACCTGAATGATCATGCACTAATCACGTTGTGGATCATGCACTGATCACGTGGCTGATCATGCACTGATCACGTGGCTGATCATACTCTGAACACGAAGCTGAAAATACATGATCACGTGACTGCGTGCACTTGATCACATGGCTATCATGCACTGATCACGTGTCTATCATGCACTGATCACGTGACTGTTGCATTAACTGAACACATACATGTTCATGCACTGTTTACGTGGCTAATCATGCACTGATCACGTGGATGATCATGCATTGGTCACGTGACTGATCATGCACTGATCACGTTGCGTATCCATGCACTGATCACATGGGGCACATGAAATGATCACTTGGTATTACACACTGATCAAGTGACAAATCATGCACTAATCACGTGACTGATCATTGCACTGATCACGTGGTCATGCACTGACACGTGGACTGATCATGCACTAGAAACGTCGCTATCATGCACTGATCACGTGGCTGTTCATACAGTGATCACGTGACTGATCATGCACTGATCACGTGCCTGATCATGCACTGATCACGAAGCTGATCATACTCCAATCACGTGAGTGTGCATGCACTGATCACGTGGCTGATCATGCACTAATCACTGGATGATGCACTGATCACGTGGCTGATCATACACTGTTCAAATGACTGATCATGAACTAATCACGTTGTGGATCATGCACTGATCACGTGGCTGTTCTTGCACTTCGTGGGATCATACAGTGATTACATGACTGATCATGCACTAATCACGTTGTGGATCATGCACTGATCAATGAATGTGCATGCATTGATCGGGTCTGTCATGCACTGATCACGTGGCTGATCATGCACTGATCACGAAGCTGATCATACACTGATCACAGGACTGTGCATGCACTGATCATGTGCGATCATGCACTGATCATATGGCTGATGATACACTGATCACGCTGGGCACTGATCGATCGTACTCTGACACAAGCTGAAAATACACTGATCACGAGACTGCATGCACTGATCACTTGACTGCATGCACTGATCACGGTGGATGATAATACGCTGATCACTTGACTGCTTATGCACTAAAAAATGGTCTGATCATGCACTGATCTCGATCATGCACTGATCACTTGACTGATCATGCACTGATTAATCATGTGCTGGTCACGTGGCTATCATGCATGATCACTTGGCTGATCATACACTGATCACGTGACTGATCATGCATAGATCACGTGACTCTCA